>NC_044909.1:50426951-50662800 GCF_001633185.2 Quercus lobata
ACGACTCAAAGCCTGTGGGAAACAAACACAAAAAAAATAAGTCTTGAAAGTTTTGGAAGAACCAAGGTCTTGCATGTCCTCGGACTTCCAAACCTATGGGAAACCAAGTATCAAGGGATGAAAATCGAAAAGTTTTGGACAGAACCAAGGCCTATGCATTAGGTCCACGGACTCAGCCTGTGGGGAAACCAAACACAAAAAAAATAAGTCTCGAAAGTTTTGGACAGAACCAAGGTCTTGCATGGTCCTCGGACTCAAACCTATGGGGAAACCAAGTACAAGAGATGAAAATCAAAAGTTTTGGACAGAACCAAGGCCTTGCATGGTCCACGGACTCAAGCCTGTGGGGAAACCAAACACAAAAAAAAAATAAATCTCGAAAGTTTTGGACAGAATCAAGGTCTTGCATGGTCCTCGGACTCAAACCTATGGGGAAACCAAGTACAAGAGATGAAAATCAAAAGTTTTGGACAGAACCAAGGCCTTGCATGGTCCACGGACTCAAGGCCTGTGGGGAAACCAAACACAAAAAAAAATAAATCTCGTAAGTTTTGGACAGAACCAAGGTCTTGCATGGTCCTCGGAATCAAACCTGTGGGGAAACCAAGTACAAGAGATGGAAATCAAAAGTTTTGGACAGAACCAAGGCCTTGCATGGTCCACGGACTCAAGCCTGTGGGGAAACCAAACACAAAAAAAAAAAAAATCTCGTAAGTTTTGGACAGAATCAAGGTCTTGCATGGTCCTCGGACTCAAACCTATGGGAAAACCAAGTACAAGAGATGAAAACCAAAAGTTTTGGACAGAACCAAGGCCTTGCATGGTCCACGGACTCAAGCCTGTGGGGAAACCAAACACAAAAAAAAATAAATCTCGTAAGTTTTGGACAGAACAAGGTCTTGCATTGGTCTCGGACTCAACCATGGGGAACCAAGTACAAGAGATGAAAATCGAAGTTTTTGGACAGAACCAAGGCCTTGCATGTCCACGGACTCAGCTGTGGGGAAAACCAACACACAAAAAAAATAAATTCGTTAAGTTTTGGACAGACCAAGGTTTTTGGCATGGTCCTCGGACTCAAACCTTGGGGAAACCAATACAAAGAGATTGAAATCAAAAAGTTTTGGACAGAACCAAGCCTTGTAGGTCCACGGACTCCAAGCCTGTGGGGAAACCAAACACAAAAAATAAGTTCGAAAGTTTTGGACAAACCAAGGTCTTGCATGGTTCCTCGGACTCAACCTATGGGGAAACCAAGTACAAGAGATGAAATCAAAAGTTTTGGACAACCAAGGCCCTTGGGCATGGTACGGGACTCAAGCCTGTGGGGAAACCAACACAAAAAAAATTAAATCTCGTTAAGTTTTGGACAGAACCAAGGTTTTGCCATTGGTCCTCGGACTCTTTAAACCTATGGGGACCAAAGTAACAGGGATGAAAATCAAAAAGTTTTTGGACGAAACCAAGGGTCTTGCATGGTCCTACGGACTCAAGCCTGTGGGGAAAACAAACACAAAAAAAATAAGTCTCGAAAGTTTTGGACAGAACCAAGGTCTTGCATGGTCCTCGGACTCAAACCTATGGGGAAACCAAGTACAAGAGATGAAAATCAAAAGTTTTGGACAGAACCAAGGCCTTGCATGGTCCACGGACTCAAGCCTGTGGGGAAACCAAACACAAAAAAAATAAGTCTCGAAAGTTTTGGACAGAACCAAGGTCTTGCATGGTCCTCGGACTCAAACCTATGGGGAAACCAAGTACAAGAGATGAAAATCAAAAGTTTTGGACAGAACCAAGGCCTTGCATGGTCCACGGACTCAAGCCTGTGGGGAAACCAAACACAAAAAAAAAAATAAATCTCGTAAGTTTTGGACAGAACCAAGGTCTTGCATGGTCCTCGGACTCAAACCTATTGGGAAACCAAGTACAAGAGATGAAAATCAAAAGTTTTGGACAGAACCAAGGCCTTGCATGGTCCACGGACTCAAGCCTGTGGGGAAACCAAACACAAAAAAAATAAGTCTCGTAAGTTTTGGACAGAACCAAGCTTGCTGGTCCTCGGACTCAAACCTATGGGGAAACCAAGTACAAGAGATGATGAAAATCAAAGGTTTTGGACAGAACCAAGGCCATTGCCATTGGTCCACAGGGACTCAAGCCTGTGGGGAAACCAAACACAAAAAAAATAAGTCTCGAAAGTTTTGGACAGAACCAAGGTCTTGCATGGTCCTCGGACTCAAACCTATGGGGAAACCAAGTACAAGAGATGAAAATCAAAAGTTTTGGACAGAACCAAGGTCTTGTATGGTCCTCGGACTCAAACCTATGATAAAACCAACTACTCGTAAGGAAAAACTACGTTACGTAGAATTTGGATTCATCTGAGGAAAGCTCCCCACTCGCCATTGGGTCAGTTCCCAAACTGCGGGGATTCGCAAGTCTGCTCTTAGATCTGCAGCACCAAGGGAATCGATGCGACGTAGGGCAATACGTCACCTGAGAAACAATTTGAGTTCTTTACCCTCCGTCAACTCCTCGGACGGTACTCTCATACTTATCACAGAATATTCAATTGTTATTTTTGCTAGTTTCCTGAGTTAAACTTGCTATGAGTTATCGCCGTAATGTTTGGTAGTATTGGTACATTAGAATTGATTGGATTATGTTTCAAAACTTCCTGCTCTAAGTATCATTGAAGAAACAGACACAGGGAGCACACCCTTCCACAAAATAATGTCGCAAAAAGAGTAGTATTCAAAATAAGTAGGCAAAATTTCCTTTCTTATTAGAACAAAGAAACAGTACAGCATACAACAAAAAGCTGAAATCAACTTGTGATAAAACTTGCTACATGATAGAAAGGAAGGTTACAAGGAAGCAAGAGAAGGCCGAGGAGGTAGCACAGACGAGACGTGGGCTACTGCTTCGAGGCCTTGTCCCTTCCCCCATGCTTTCGCATGCCCATAGCTCCGGCAGCAAAGGAGCCCAACTTGAGCCTCACGCCGCAGTGGGGAGGACGCAGGTAGCACAGAGGAGAGGTTGGCTGCTGCCTCAAAACCTCGTTTCATCCTCAACGCTTTCACGTGCCCGAAACTCAGGCAGCAAAAGAACCTGACCTCAGGCTAACACCATCTACAAAGAAGATGCAGGGAGCCGAAAGTTGGGAAGCCCCCGCAGAAATTTGCCGGCTGCAAGGTAGACAGTGCTGATGGTGGAAATTCCTTCTTCGGACATACCAAAAATCTGGCATGACCAGAACCTGCTTCGGATTTTGACTAATAGCGTGGGAAACATCCTCTCCCCTTTGTCATAAGGGAATATTTCTTTGAATCTATGCCTTCGTTGCCCGTATATCACTCTTCTGAGCTTGAGGAGAACGTGGCGCCCTTGCGGCGGAGAGAGTTTTTCTTCCCCGACCCTTGTCTCAAACATGACTTGCTGCGGGAGGAAGTTGAAGGAGGAGACTAAGGAGCTGGTGCCTAGGCAAAGAAACTTGCTCTCTTATTTATTTGAGGAGATAGGGTGGTAGCATTTAATTAGCGCAGCTTCCCGAGGAACGCTACAGACAAAACGTCTCCAGCTCGACTTCCAACAAACCTCTGCAACGACAAGACTAAAGGAGCCTCGTCGAGGTGCACCTCGAACATCGGGACACCCAGAAGTACCGCGTGGCCAAAGATTATGGAAATATCTCATGACCCGTGGGCCTAGTAAATCCGCGGCCCATGCCCTTGCTACATGATGGCCCACGGACTACGGGCCCCGCCGGGTAATAACTAATGCCGAGGACAACCTCCTGCCCGGCCGCGTACGGGATACCTGAGGAGAGGGAATAAAACAGAACCAAGGCCTTGCATGGTCCTCGGATTCAAGCCTATGGGGAAACCAAGTATAAAAATTATTATTATTACAAGTCATGGACTGAACCAAGGCCTTGCATGGTCCTCGGACTCAAGCCTATGGGGAAACCAAGTATAAAAATTATTATTATTACGAGTTTTGTATAGAATCAAGGCCTTGTATGGTCCTCGGACCCAAACACGACATCAAGCCTCCAGTTCTCTCCTCGGCCAGCATGGGTAATCATTACTTTTCACTGGTCGGCCTTAGTGGGCCAAACACTTATATTAGAGTTATGGCAACATCTTTTTATTATCAAGTATTTTGGTCTTAGTTGTCATCGGTTTAGAGACTTTCTCATTGAGCCGAGCAGCATTTACCAATATACAAAAACATAAACGGAATATGCAAAATGAAATAATAAACACTTTTATTAATATAAGAGATTATTACAATGTACGAAAAAGGGCTCAAACAAGCCTATACAAAAGGAGAACTGCTGAAGCAACGATAACACTCGCAGTACAGAGAAGTAAACAGTCAGGCTTCTTCTAAAACTCATCTTCAAGGTCTCTTCAGTCTCTGCCTCAACATTGCTCATATCATGACAAGAACCTTCTTCGGAAAATGATGAAGGAGAAGGAAGAAGAATTGAAGGAGAAGGAAATAGTAAGGAAGAAATCAATGAAGAAGATGGAGGAGATGAAGGAGGAAGATGGAGGACATGAGTAAAGAAGGAGGAGAAGAAGAGAGAAGGGACGAAAAGAAAGAAAATGAGCAAAAGAGGGAGAAGCAGAAGCACTTAGCCCCTGCCTCAGCCCTGACTCCTAACACGTTGGTGCCATATTAGGTATGCACATGAGGAGCCGGGTGGTGCTGGTCTTGGTTGTTCTCGACTCAGTCGCGCCGAGAGTTCGACACGACGAGTCCCTGCTTCGGATTTTGGCTGAAAGAAAGGCGAGACAGATCTTAAGTCTGCGCCACCCTTGCCCTGATCGAGCCATTTCAAGTTTTATCAGAATATGGTGTCTAGAAGAGGGGCATGATTTCTTCATCATTTGGTGCGATCTCAGAAGAATAGAAGGGAGTTAGTACGAAAGTGATGGCCTCCTGCTTGCCTTCTTATAGGAAGAGCAGAACGGATGGCATTAAATGCATTCAACCTTCCCAAAGAATCTGAAGAAAAAAGAGGCGTCCGTTCCACTTCTCCACCTTATCAAATGAGCCGCTGGATATAAATGAGCCTCATTAAGGGGAATTCATTAAGGGCGCGTCTGGGACATCCAAGCGGAAGGAGCAGATTCCGAGCGGATTAAAAGGAATCCCTCAAAAACCGCCTGACTTCCTGAGAAACCGCTCACATAAATGCGGGATCAAGCTAAATGGGCCATATTAAGGGCCCGGGTTTGCCAAAACCCTCCTTTCCAATCCGGAATTCGGATAGAAGGGTTTTGAGGGGCTATTGTGGGGCCCAGCAATTCGTGGACCAGGCCCATTTGCCCTTAGAAAGTCCGAGGGCCCAATCCGAGGAGAACTGTGGCCCAAGCTCCATGACGCCGAGTACGGACCAATTTTTGGGAGGCAACCGAGGACAGTCTAGTCCTCGGCAGGCCCATAATCCGCCCAGAATAAAGGGATAAATTCGTAAGGAAATCCAAAATACCTTGGGGCGATTACCCTAAATACCCTTCTGGATAAGGCCCAATGCCTGGCAGAACCGTACTCTACAGCTTTATCAAGTCATCCCCAACAATTCCGGGATTAGACTGATGGGACCAATGTCAGTATTTGTAAAGACTGACCCTACACGTGGACGAAGGATATCGAACGCACACTAGTATAAAAGGAGAAGTAAGTGAATCTAGCAGGAGGAGGAAAAAAAGGGAGACTTCATGAGGAAGATCGCCGGAACGATCCATGCACAGAACAGAGAAAGTCCTCCGTTGGACAGCCGGAAAGGACCACAAGGGCCCTCGGATCAAGTCCGAGGATCCCATTCTCAGAGGTGGCAGTATGGCGGGGTTTTAAACGTTTAGGCCCAGTCCATTTTCCACAGGGATCTTTCTGAAATCCAGACCGGACCATCCCCCCGTGACCAAGCCCAAGCTTTTCAAGCCCACTCTCTACAAATCGTATTGTGAGGGATCTCTCCCGCGTGAACCCTAAGATGTCACTGGGCCGCGCAGGAACCGTGTCCCTACAGTAAGTATTATTAGCTCACTTTGGGTGAATTAGTCATATTAATAAGTATGAATTAATAATAGATTTGAAATAAAATATATATATAATAAAAAAAACCAAATATTATTTAAGTGGTATTTAGATGTAAAAGCCCTTTAAAATTTCCACCTTAGGCCTCAAACTATCTTGAGCCAGCCCTGCACATTTTGATCAAAAAAACACTCACATCAGTGGGTGTAAGATTGTACATACAAGCACTACATTATTTTAGTATTATTTCTCTCCCCTCACATTTTCTCTTCCTCTGACTCTCTCTCTCTCTCTCTCTCTCTCTCTCTCTCTCTCTCTCTCTCTCTCTCTCTCTTAAAAATATTATTTATATAAAATATAGTGTATAATAGATGGACTGATGTGAATGTTTTGTAAAAACGATGGTGTAAAATAGAAAAAGTAGGTTTTTTTTTGTATAAAATAAACAAAATCTTTTAGAAGAGCTGATGTGATTGATCCAAGCAGATCAAATCCCGAACTCCATATTAATATTAAATAAAAATATCTTTTGTCGTTATTATTATTATTTTTATTTTTATTTATTTTTGAAATATTTTCCTTTGAAATTATCTTTGTTACTAATCACCCTTTCTGATTGCAATTGTTTGCCATGAAATTCGTCCGATAGAAATTTTATTGCTATCACAGTCTATCAAGTTTCCAAGAAAAAGTTTCACACACATCTACACTTAGATTAAGTTAAAGTAGAAATTCTATCTTGTAAAAATTAAAAAAAAAAAAAAAAAAAAAAAAAAAAAAAAAAAAAAACATTGAGGTAAACTTCCTTTTTGGGCTAGATGGACTTTCCACTTGTACAACTCATTGAACATTAAATAGGATTAGTTTCTCGTTAGACATTGATTAAATCTCTTTGTTTGCTTGCTTGGTTTGTTTCTCTAATTAAGAAGATTATTAATGTGCACGCAGAAAACGCTACAGAAGCTAAGTCAACTTGGCCACCTCAAGGATGAGGAAAGCAAAATGCATTACGTCAATAACCAGTATATTTCTCTCTCCCTTTCGGTTAGCGTATATATATTCTCTAGTTTATTTTGTTTTAATGAATAAGCTTAATACAAATATATAATTTTACCTAAAAAGGATCAAGTCTTTAAAAATTTGTACCTAACCAAATAAATCAAATCAAATTAATAAGCTAAACGAAAAGCTAATCCTAAAATTAATATAATATCATACATAACTCATTAATTCAAAGTGTATTTAATGTATTTCATTAAAATAAAAATGTTTATAAACTATTAATGTATTTAGTTTACTTTAATTACTCAACTGGTAAAGTTTGTTACACAACTGATTGTTGAATAAGAGATTTGGAATTCAATTCCTACTTACGCTAAAAAGCAATTGGTATCTTAGTCTGATAATAAAAAGTTATCATCAAAAGCGAACACTATAGGTTGAAATTCTCTAAGAAAACAAATTTTACTTACAAAAATTTTTAGGAGACATCCTAAAAGTTTTTTTTGAGATATATATATTATCTCAAAAAAAAAAGTTCATTGAACTAAATAATATTTAAGAGACATCAATCTTCTCTATTTATTTTTTTATTTTTTTTTAGAGAATTAGAGATACAAACTTTCTTTTTTTACTTTTAGAAGAAACCATAAATGTGAATTTCGTGGTTAGGTGTTAAAAGTTCTGTAATTTTTATTGATGTTATGCATATACTTAATGTAATACTTTGTTAAATATATATATATATATATATATAAGAAAATAATATATATTATATCATGGTACAAACATATTTTTTTAATTTAATTTTTTATATATATTTAATTTGGCCCCTAAAGAAATTTTTTGCCTTCGATGCTGACCTAACTCTCTAACAGATAAAGCTCATTAAGAGAGCATTTATTTCATTCTTTATATTTATGAGGGGCTTAGAGTGCTGGCCTCGATAGTTCACCATTTTATCTTGAAGCCACCTTATGAGCATTTTATTTTTATTTTTATCTTTGCATAGTCAAATAAATAAAACAGGCTGTATCTATTAGTTTTATCTAACCTTGAGTTCCGATATTCACACATTAAAATCAATAAATGTTCTACTCATTGTAAACAAGTATCGACTCGCTTTAACAAATAAAAAACTAAAATTATTACTATTAGGGTCCGATTAATGAGTGTCTTTAGAGTATTTAAGGGTCGGAGTTCGAGTCTCCAGAAAAAAGTTTCACATACATATACACTTAATTAGGTTAAAGTAAAATTTATATCTTGTATAAAAAAAAAATTATTGTCAAAATTTTTTTTTTCTTTTCCCATAAATATTTTTCTCTTATTAGTATTGTAAGGACAGAAATTGGATTAGACCCAATATAGGATTGGGTTTTAGCCCAAGAAACCCAAACAATAAATTTAGAGAACGTGAATGGAAGATTACGATAAAATTTGCTAATTTAAGGCTACTAAACACAAGTAAGATAAGAAAGTCTGTCCTCGGAGTGGCCTGAGGAGCTTATATTATATTATCTTGTTGATCAAAAAAGCTTTACAAGAGTTCTCAGTCTTATCGTAAAAGTTGTTTGATTTCTTCTCCCATCCTCTTTTTTTAGTACATCTTCTCATGCTATATACTACAATCTTGGTATCATCCCTACCACACACGTGTAGGTTAGATTCGGAGAACTCCTTCCTATCCCATCCAACACCTCCCAGGACCATCAACTAGTAGCTGTAAAGCTGCTTAACCACTGCTTAGGCATCACCTCCACATTAATGCGGCCAGAGAGTTGGTTGGGAGGCATTTAATGCAGAGGTAGTAGTTTTTTAAAGATATTTGTTGCCCTTCTCCTTTCTGACCCTTTGTCCAATGTCCAACTCTTAGTTGTGGTGTAACTTCAAAAAAAATCCATGATGATATGGCACTCTTACTGACCTCGGACCCTTGTTGTCGAGATAGCTTTTATCCTCGGATATTCGTTGGACTTATCTCATATTATCTCTACTCTTCTCTTTACTCTGTCCTCCATATAATCTTATCTGGACATCCTCGGATGGTCTAATGTCCTCAGATTGGGCCATAGGCCTAGTTAGTATAGCCTTAACAGTACCTCCTGATTAACTGGCCTCCACAATAACCCCTCAAAATCTTGCTTTTTGACTCCTCAGGAGGAAAGAAAGATTTTGACGTCCTCAGCCCATCTTGTTTATGGTCCTATTCTGTATTCCTGACCTCCTATATGTCTTTTTACCTACTCAAGGCACGCTCCTGATGTTTCGGTGTCCAGAGCGTGTCATCATTAAATTTTGGCGGCATCCTTGTTCGCCACGTTCAACGGTAGGATGTAAATCGTACGGCGGAAGATTTTTCTCGTTTTACAAGCGGGAACTTTCTCGCTTGTATTTTTTGCGCCACTATAAATAGCTTTTCAAATCAATTCTTTTTCTTACTTTCAACAATCACACAGTCCTAGAGCTCATACACTGAACCTGTCTCTCTCTTTCATCTCCCTGTGCGTCTACAAATACTAGAAATTTGTCCGAGTACCCTTTTTCAAACCTGTAAGTCTTCTTAAACCCTTTTAGCTTTCACTTTAAACTTGTTAATTTTTCTTCGAAACCTCTTAGGAAAATGGGTAAGTTCAAATGTTTGGTTGAGTTTGAGGAGGGTATGGAAAGTTTTAGGGCTAAATATAAGATCCCACCAACAGTAGGCATGAGGTATGCTGCCCAGGAGGAGTGATTCGGTGTTAGGAAAACAAGAGAGGTGGTCATTCCCATGATTGCCTTCATAGAGGGAGGGATGACCATTCCCATGGGTACCATTACTAGGAATTACTTTAGGTTTTTTAGGTTATCTCCCACACAGTGCGCCCCAAATATGTTTAGGGTCTTGGGGAGTATAGAAGCTTTAAACGAGAGAATGAACCTAAACCTGACCCTCCACGATGTGAATTGGGTATACAATCTGCACCATTTGAAGGGGCAGGGATATTACCTCAAGTCGAGGCATCCCAAAGTAAGGCTAATCCAGTGCCTCCCCACTTCAAACAAAAATTTAAAGGAGGATTTCCTAATCTTTTCTGGGGAATGGCACGATGGCCTATCCTATCCGATTGAGGAGGGAGAACCAAGTAGGGGTATAACCATAGATTTTTGAATTTTGGTTTGCATTTCTCTTTTGCTTCCCAACATCCTTGTCTCTAATGAAACTTTATTCTAATTCAATGGTTTTGTAGATAAGTGTGATACCAAACCCAAGCTCAGCTTAGTTAACAAAGCGAATTTAGATATGATCTTGCAAGCCGAGGTGTACGTGAACGAAACTGACGGTCAACTCCGAGTAGCCCATTTGATTCTTAGGTACACACCCCTTTCGCTCACATTCCAAGCCCCTAAGTACGTGATCAAAGCCCGCAACCCTCAGCTCCACCATATTACTGTTGCCTACCAGGGTTCGTTGTTCCAGATGGGTGTCCCAATTCCTGAAGGTACTCCCCATACTCAACCAATTTTTGTGGCCACTCCTTCAATAGGAGCATCCTCATCCCAGCTCGTTCTTGAGGAAGAGGAAGAAAGAAAAGAAGAAGAAGAAGAAGAAGAAGAAGAAGAAAACCTAGAGAAGGTTGTAAATTTGCTAGATTCCTCGGACGAATTTGAAGTATTCAACCAGACTCCACCAGTTGAGGACATATTAGATGAAATGGGTGTCCAAAGGAAACCCCAGAGGAATTTGATGGAGCTAATAGAAAAACAACCCAGAAGAGGTGCATCAGGGAAGTCCATGCAGTCCCAGATTCCCCCTCCTCTTCCCAAATCTCCTCCTCCTGCTCCTCACCCACCTTAGCCTATCAGACCTGAAGCTGCTGATCCAAAGAGGAAAAGGGAGCAGAAAGGGAAAGACGTGGTTGAAACTGGAAGATCTCGTCCTACCCATGAGGACGAGGCCCAGCGAGTTGCGAAGCAGAAAAAGGTTAGCCACGTGTTACAATGAGGCATGGAAAGGGCGGACACTCAGCTTCCAGAGTCACAAGCCTAACTCCCTACACCTATGCTCTGCGGTAAGCCCTTGAGGGATGATGCATCACTCAGGGACTTCAACGGGGGCATTGGGTGCCACGTTGCTTCGGCCTTGGAGAAGGCCCTGTTACTTCCAAAAGATATGTCCGAGCTACGAAATATCAGGAAGAATGAGGTCTTCCTCAATTGTAAAAGATATTTGGGTATGGTAAAATGTTAATCTCTTTTTTTTTTTTTTTACTTATAATTATTATATATAGATATATACTTTTTATTTGATATGGTGTTAACCCTTTTCTTTTAGGCTGTCCAAGCCATTTTCAGGCTGGAAGAAATAACCAATTCATGTTACCAGCAATTGGAAGACGAAAGAAAAAGACGAACAACAGCCATGCAAACACTTACAATTGCTAAAAATAACAATGCTGAGTTGAAGAAAAAGCTGGCCGATGAGGAGCATGCTTGCCGTAGTGCTGACTCGACCTTGGATGGCGTGCAAAGGCAAGCCGAGGACCAGAGGAAGCACCTGCGCGAGACTATTGATCAATTGACTACTGCTAGGGAACAGATGGTAGCACTAAAAAAAAACTGGAAAAAACCCAAAGGCTTAAAGATCAAGTTGAAAAGTCCAAGGCTGAAACTGAGAAGGCAAGGATTGAGGCCGAGAAGGTTAGGGACGAGGCTAAGCAAAAGGGTTACAACCTTGGAGTAGCTGAGACCGAGGAAACCCTTAGGGCAGAGGTCCTAGCTGTGTGTCGTATTTACTGTGCCCAGACTTGGGATGAAGCCCTCAACTGAGCTGGGGTTGAAGCTTCTTCTAAGCTGAGGAAACCTGAAAATGTATTCTACCCTCCCACCATACGAGCCTCTGACCTTCCTTCTACTCAAGATGAAGTAGCTTCTACAGTTGCTGATCCAATTAAAGAATCACAGCCTCAAGATCCTCCTCTTCCCATTCAGCAGGGGCCAACAAAAGAACTTGGTGCTTCCCAAGAAGTACCCTCGGACAAGGCTGCAGTGATTCCAGAAGTAGGAGCAACTTCCCAGGGCTTTCAGCAAGACCTAACTTTAACTATCATGCTCGTTGAGGGGGTCTCCAAAGATAAGGAAGGAACAATTACCACAGAAGCAGATAACCCAGCCAACAAGACCTCTAAGCTTCAGATTAAGTTGAAAAAATGAGTCTTCCTTTGTAATATAATTATGACTTTTGTAAAGGATTTTGTCCCCCTTTTATTTAGACATATTTTAATGAAATATGCACATTTACCCTCTTGAATTCGTTTGAGTTATTATTTATTTCATTTTTATTTTATCTGTTTTGTTATTTCGGTTTTGAGTAGTTTTCATCTTGACTGTCCTTTGCTTGTACAAGAGAAAAACAAAGTTTACACATGCTTTTAATTGGTAGTTAAAATGGACGATAACCATTGAATCCATAACACTATATAGACATATTTTGAATATATATATATATATATATATATATATTCTAACAAGTTTAAACTCAAGAAAGCATTCTAACGTTTGATTAAACAAAGTTAAGTCCAAGGCACCTCAAAATGCTTTAAGTGATGCTCATAGGCTTACTGAGGTTTACATCTTTATTAAGTGATCACAAACCTTGTGATCCGAGAATGGGAATTAAGGGTTTACTCCCTTTAAATGCTCAAGTTCATGTTGAACTAGCATTTTAATAATACCAAGGTGTATTAATTTCTATTGAGCCCGTTTAACGTTTCAATAGATGTCATAGGGTATTAATTTCCATTAAGTTTGTGGTCCGAGGAACCTAACATAACTTAGTTTCTATTTAATACTTCAATAGATGTCATAGCGTATTAATTTCCACTAAATTTGTGGTTCGAGGAACCTGACATAACTTAGTTTCTGTTTAATACTTTAATAGATGTCATAGGATATTAATTTCCACTAAGTTTGTGGTCCGAGGAACCTGACATAACTTAGCTTCTGTTTAATACTTCAATAGATGAGGAAACACATGATATATGATCGGAATAAATTTAAGGGAAACTAAATAGGACTATTTTTATTAATAATAATACCTCTTTATATTATTTATATTCCAAGGGTGGAGTACAGTTTTTTCATCTAGATCCTCCAAATAGTATGCACATATTCCTGCCACTGAAGTGATCCGATACAGTCCTTCCCAATTAGGCCCCAATTTTCCCCAAGCTGAATTCTTAGTGGTTTCCAAAACTTTCCTCAGTACCAGATCTCCTACAGCCAACGGCCTCAGCTTTACATTGGTATCGTAACCTTATTTGAGCTTATGCTGGTAGTAAGTCAATTGGACCATTGCACTCTCCCTTCGCTCTTCGATCAAGTCCAGACTTTTTTCCAACAACCCATCATTACCATCCGAGGTAAATGCATTAATTCTCAACGTTGGGAAACCTGTTTCCAGAGGGATTACGGCCTCGGCTCCATATGTCATTGAGAAATGGGTCTTTCCTGTTGACCGTCGAGGCGTTGTTCAATACGTCCAAAGGACATGTGGTAATTCCTCCACCCATTTTCCCTTTGCCTCGTCTAACCTCTTTTTAAGTCCATTCACTATAACCTTGTTGACAGATTCAACTTGCCCATTCCCTTAAGGATAGGCCGGAGTGGAATATCTATTCTTTATCCCCAGGTCAGAACAGTATTACCTGAAACTTTTGCTATCGAACTGAATGCCATTATCCAAGATAAGGGTATGGGGAACCCCGAATCGAGTAACGATATTCTTCCAGATAAATCTTTTGACATCTACATCTCTGATAGTAGCCAAGGGTTCAGCTTCAACCCACTTAGTAAAATAATCTGTGTCGACCAGCAGATACTTTTTGTTTCCTAGTACTTTAGGGAAATGACCTACAATATCTAAACCTCATTGAGCAAAGGGCCAAGAGCTGGAAAGAGAGTTAAGAACTCCCCCAGGCTGGTGGATATTTGGAGCAAATCTCTGACACTGGTCACATTTTCTAACATATTCTTGCGCTTCTTTCTGCATATTTGGCCACCAGTATCCTTGAGTAATGGCCCGATGAGATAGGGATCTTCCCCCCGTGTTCTTCTGCAAATTCCTTCATGTAGTTCCTCTAGGAGTGACTCTGATGTCTCGGGAAGTACACAAAATAGATATGGCCCAGAAAAAGAATGTTTATACAACTTTTTGTCCTTGGACAACCAAAACCGATGAGCTTTCCTTCATATTTTCTCAGCTTCTAGTTTCTCCTCAGGCAATCTATCCCTTTCGAGCAATAGCAGTATAGGGTCCATCCAGCTCGAACCTAAATTGACTTGATGGATCTGGAGCAAATATTTCCTCGTTAGGGTAGGGATGCATAAATCCTAGACAATTATCACTCGGGCAAATTCTGTGCCGAGGAAGTGGCAAAGGTAGCCAAGGAATCTGCATGGGTATTTTCACCTCTGGGGATATGTGATAAGTCAAAGGATTCAAATTTCGTTTGTATACGCCTAACTTGACCCAAATATTCTTGCATTCTTGTATCTCGGGCTTCCAGTTCCCCTTTTACCTGGCCTACAACCAGTCTTGAATTTAAGAACATTTCCACTACCTTACCACCCATTTTCTGGACCATAGCCATTCCCATCAACAAAGCTTCATATTCCGCTCCATTATTTGTAGCCGAGGATCCCAACCTCAAGGACTTTTCAATGTGATCTTTTCAGGGGATACTAGAACTAGCCCCACTCCTGCTCCCCATTGGTTTGCAGCTCCGTCCACATATATTTTCTAGGATGAAGAGTCTTGTGTGGAAATTAGGCCAACCTATTTTTCATCCATGCCATGTTCCTTCACCTCTGCTTCTTCTAGAAGTTCAGCAAACTCGGCTACTAGATCGGCAAGGACCTGACCTTTCACAAAGGTACGAGGCATATATTTGATATCGAAAGCCCCTAGAATCGTGCCCCATTTAGCAATCCTTCCAGTATAATCTGCACTTCGAAGTATGGAACTTGAGTGGTAATTGAGTTAGAACCACCACAGTGTGCACCTGGAAATAATGGGGGAGTTTTCGTGTAGCATGCACTACTGCCAAGATGGCCTTTTCTAGTGATAAGTACCACACCTCGGCTTCATGAAGTGACTTACTTACATAATATACTGGTCTTTGGATGCAATTGTCTTCTCGTATTAAAACAAAACTTACCGCATGAGAGGCCACCGCCAGGTAGGCAAACAGGACCTCGTCCACCTCAGGGCTGGACATGATGGGCGGCCGAGATAGGTACTCTTTCAGCTGCTGAAATGCTACAGCACATTCCTCGGTCCATTCGAATCCTTTCCATTTATGCAGTAAAAGGAAAAAGGGCCTGCACCTATCAGCTGACCTAGAGATAAATCGATTCAAAGCAGCAGTCATCCCTGTCAGTTTCTAGACCTCCTTGGAGTTCTGAGGTGCTTGCAGGCCGTTGATAGCCTTAATCTGATCTGGGTTCACCTCAATTCCCCGGTGAGTCAACATATAACCCAAGAACTTTTCGGAGCCTACACCAAATGAACACTTTGAAGCATTCAAACGTAGCTTGTACTTTTTCAGAATTCTAAAAATGCTCGCAAGATCTCCCACATGCTCTGACACCATTTTGCTCTTTACAACCATATCATCAATATAGACTTCAATGTTCCTACCCAATTGTGGTTCGAACATTTTGGTCATCATCTGCTGATAAGTAAACCCCGCATTTTTCAAACCAAAAGGCATCACTTTATAGTGATAGTTTTCAATGGGAGTGACAAAAACTGTCTTTTCTTGATCGTCCAATGCTAACGGTATTTGGTAATATCCTTGGAAGGCATCTAAAAAACTCATCCAATGATGACCGACCGTTGCATCCACCAACTGGTCTATCTAAGGCATAGGGAAAGGGTCCTTGGGACAGGCTTTGTTGAGATCCGTGAAGTCTACGCACACACGCCATTTCCCAGTCTTCTTTTTCACCACCACCATGTTAGCTAACCATTGAGGATAAAAAACTTTCTTAATAGCCCTTGCCTACTTGAGCTTGGTTACTTCACTTCTAACAGTTTCGGCGTGCTCTTTTGACGAACGTTGAGGTGGCTGCCTCTTCGAGGTGATGGAAGTGTTAACATTTAGATGATGACAAATGAAACTTGGGTCTATACCCAGGGCTTCATACGCGTTCCATGTGAACACATCAACATTTTCCCTGAGGAATTCAACCAATTGCTCCCTCTCCTACAAAGGCAGTTTAACTCCAACCTGAAAGAATTTCTCCGAATCATCACCAACGATTACCCTCTCTAGATCTTCACATTTCACCTCGTCGGCTGGTCCATTAAAGGGTAACGACAAGGTTTTTGATTGCTCTAAACCATTATCAGCGGTGGCCGAGGTCTCCGCCTCAGGCCAATGTTAGATAGCCACTACCAAGCATTTTCGAGCTGCAATCTAATTTCCTACTATCTCCAAAACCTGGTCTCCAGATGAGTACTTCATCTTCTGGTGAAGAGTAGTGGAAACAGCCCTCAAAGTATGAAGCCAGAGTCTGCCCATAATGGCCGTGTAAGGAGAGAAAACATCTACAACGATGAAGTCCACTTCCACCACATCTATGCTAATCTGCACAGGTAATCTAATTTAACCTTTTAGGACAACCATTTTACCTTCAAAACTCACTAGAGGAGAACTATAGGCTATTAAGTTTTCAAGTTTCAAATTTAGCCCCCTATACAAGTCAGGGTACATTATGTCAGCAGCACTGCCTTGGTCAATCATCACCCTTTTCACATCGTACCCACCAATTCTCAGCGTAACCACGAAAGCATCATCATGGGGCTATATAGTTCCAACTTTGTCTTCATCTGAAAAACCTAACACTAACGGGATGCCCATCTTGGCTCTCTTAGGCATTGAACTAGACTCCTCGACTGGGTAACGAGATACCGACATTACCCTGGAAGGACAAGACCCGATCCTCCCCGGGGTAGCAAAAATAATGTTTATTGTGCCAAGGGAGAGTCTTGAAGAAACATCTCCTCAAAGCTCTGAGCCCGTTTGGCTTCCCCGACCACTGGAATGAAGCAAGAGTTGTTTCAACTTTCCTTCTCGGACTAATTGATCCAGATTATCCCATAAGTTTCTGCAATCCTCAGTAGTGTGCCCATGATCCTGATGATAGCGACAATAAAGGTTCTGGTTGCATCTCATAGGATCTCCTGCCATCTTATTAGGCCATTTAAAGAACGGCTCATTCTTAATCTTCTCTAGCACCTGTTTGTACTAGCCCATGAAACACAGCTTTAACTGTCTGGGTGTTGGCAGATCCTAACTGCCCAACAAAGTCTTTCCGAGGTCGGTTATTATTGTACCGGTCCGACCTGAAATCCCTCCTCTCCCGAGGGATCACCTTAACCTTTCCTTTCCCCTACAGTTGGTCTTCTTCTACTCTTCTGTACTTGTCAATCTGGTCCATTCGTTGGCGTACACTGGTAACAGGTTTACCAGTTAGAGACTTCCTCAAATCATGCTCGGCTGGAAGACCTGCCTTAAAAGTGCTAATGGTCACATCATCATAATCTCCTTCTATTTCGTTAAACATCTCCCAGTATCTATCTGAATAAGCCTTTAGAGTCTCACCCTCCTGCATGGACATAGATAATAAGAATCCCAAAGGCCGAGGAACCCTTCTACAAGTAATAAAGCGAGCCCCAAAAGCTTGGGTGAGTTTCTTAAAGGAGTCAATAGAGTTCGCCTTCAAACCGTTAAACCACCTCATCACCACTGGGCCCAAACTAGATGAAAAGACCTTACACATCAAGGCCTCATCTTTGGAATGAACGACCATCCTTTGACTGAAATGGCTGACATGTTCTACCGGTCTGTTTGACCATTATAAATGGTGAACGTGGGTTGATGAAATCGTTGAGGAAGTCTCACATCTTCTATATTTCGTGTGAAGGGTGATTTAGAAACTTGACTCAGTGCTTTGTTCATGACATCGTTCCCCAAGTCTTTGCAAGGTGGGCTTTTGTACCTACGTCTATAGTGGTGCTCCTCTTCATAGGAAAAGGTCTCACTGGGCGGAGTTTTGGATCTCCGTCTATAACTAGCACCATCCGTCTCACGTGAGGGGCATGTTTGTTTTAGGGTGAATGGGCTTGCAACATTGGTTTATATATTATTATTTTAATAGGTGGGCTTGACACGTGGATATCCGTCTACCACATAAGAGGGTTCCATCTGTTGGTTGACAAGAATGATGATTTTAAAAACGATTTTCAAATTTTAGAGATGAAATTTGTAAAGAAATTAATTTTAAGACCAAAATAAGAATTGACCCAAAATATAAAGATGAAAAGTGCAATTTCGCCAATTTTGTTTGGATTTTACTAATGTGTGCCCTTAGGGCACACATTAAGTCATCCAATTTTGGAAATATTTTCTCGAGAATTAAAAAAACTGTCAATACTTTTTCAATTTCCCAGAAAATATTTTCAAATATAGGTGGCTTAATGTGTGCCCTAAGGACACACATTAACCGGACCCATTTTGTTTTAGCCCCTTTGGAGAAAGGGAAAGGGGTTAAAGTAACTTTATACAATTTATCAAGAACCTTAAGGTCCCCGAGGCAAATCTGCCACGTTAATAAAACTGACTTCTAGTTCCAGGTTTTAATGACGGCTTAATGAGGGGTTTATTGGGTACACCAATAACAATTACAACCCACAAGTTGAAACTTAAAATTAGTCAAACGTCATAATATGCCATGAAATAACTTCTTTTTCTTTTTTCTTTCTTTTGAAATGATGCCATGAAATAACTTAATCACAGAACAACCATTCAATTACTAAATTACCCATTAATTATTATTATTATAACTGACCTGCGTAGCAGTATAGGGATTAAGATCATTGCAGCTATCGAGGGTCGAGATTGAGAATTAAAAAAACAAATTTTAATTTCAATATTTGAATAAAACAAATGAAAAAAGAGTAAAAGTAAAAATAGTAAAAATATTTGTGTGTGGAGACTAGAGAGGTGTAAATTACACCGACTAGATATTGCACCCGATCCAAATATGCAGTATAAAGTGCTATCATGTGACATATTCCTTGGTGACGCTAGGCAATTATAACAACACCAACCCATGCCATTTCCACTAGACCCCAAGTCCCCTTTATCCACGCAACTTTCAAAAAGGCTTATAAATAAATGACTTTTGTTACACATGCAAGGCGTTGAGCATTAGGCATAAACCAATGGCTTTTGTTTTGTCACCCTGCTAGTTTCCTTCCACTTGATCTGGTGAATATCTTCTTTTGAGTTTTGAGCTCCAATTTGATCATTTTCTGTTTCACAGACACATAAAAGTAATATGGGCCCTAAGGTAGACATGAAAAAGATAGAGAATCCCACAAAATGTCAAGTGGCATTCTCTAAGCGTAGAAGTAGTCTCTTCAGGAGGGCCCATGAAATCTCAGTGCTATGTGATGTGGATCTCGCGCTCATAGCCTTCTCTCCCTCTGGTCGCCTTAACAAGTTTTGTAGCCAAAAGAGGTGCTTAAATCAACCAATTGCCTTTGTAAATTCCCTTTCATTTTGAAAATCATTTATTTAAATGCTCAATTTTTTTTTTCATTGGACAGGATTGAAGATGTGATGCTACGATATATTGACCTGCCACCAGATAAAAGATTTCGGTATGACATAAACAGACTTGTATATTTCATTACTTCACTACCAAACTTAGTTGTTATAAATACTATACTGTATAATAATTTGAAGAAAAGGAAGAAAAAAAAACTACATAATAACAATAGTTATTGTTATGGTTGTTCTTTTATCATTTATGAAACTGGAGATGCATTAACATAATGAAAATAGAGTTACAAACATTGATACATCAATAGAGGAAATCAAGAATATGTCGACATGAGGCCCTTCCCAACATATTGCATACAAAATTTGTATAGGAATTATATAAAACACTTTTTTTTTTAAATTATATTCTCTTATGTCGGCTAAAATATTTATACATTGGTTATCTACACGATACACGTGCCGTTATATTCTTTAAGATAACGGCAAAAAAAAAAAAAAAAAAGATAAGTCAAACTCAACCCATAAGGGAGCCAAGTGGATACAGTTCCGAACTCAACATTAAATAAAGATATTTTTTGTCGTTATTATTTTTTTCTATATATTTATTTATTTATTTTTGAAATATTTTCCTTTGAAATAATCTTTGTTACTAATCACCCATTCTTTTTTTTTTTTTTGAGAATCTACTAATCACCCATTCTGATTGCAATTGTTTGGCATGAAATTCGTCCGATGGAAATTTTATTGCTATCACAGTCACATTAAGAACATTGAGGTAAACTTCCTTTTTGTGCGAGATGGACTTTCCACTTAAACAACTCATTGAACAATAAATAGGATTAGTTTCTTGTCAGACAATTGATTAAATTTCTTTGTTTGCTTGCTTTGTTTGTTTCTCTAATTAAGGAGATTATTAATGTGCATGCAGAAAACGCAACAGATGCTAAGCCAACTTGGCCACCTCAAGGATGAGGAAAGCAAAATGCATTACATCAATAACCAGTATATTTCTCTCTCCCTTTCGGTTGGTTTGGATTATTTATGGTGTGTTTGGATGACATGATTTGGTTTGGGTTATTTAAATCCAAATATCTTTGTTTGAGAAGTTAAAAAAAATGTCAGGGAAATCCAAATTCACCAAGAACTTTAAAATGCTTGAATTTAAAATGACTCCTAAAATCAATGGATTCGAAATCAAGACATTTCAAATCTATTAATTTAAAATCTAAATCCAAGTTTCCAAATACAACCTTGATTTATTTTGTTTTAATGAATAAGCTTAACACAAATATAATTTTACCTAAAAAAAGAATAAGTCCTTAAAAATTTGTACCTAACCAAATAAATCAAATCAAGTTAGCTAAACGAAATGCTATTCCAAACAGGCAAGTCATTCAGACAATGCAAATCTCATGTGGAACCAAATTAATAGATGGTTCTATCATTTTCCTCCCCTTTCCCTTTATTTTATTAACGAAACTTTCAAGTTGCGTGCAAATTTATTTAATTTCACCTTTCACATTTTTCAAAGAATTGCATAAAAAAATCATTTATTATTTAAACTTTAGGAGCATATATAACTCATTAACATAGGAGCATCAAAAGTATGTTTTCCAAAACATATAGGTAACTATATTCTTATTCAAAGAAATATATATATATATATATATATATATTCATTTCTTTGCCCCCTTGACTTTCCAAAAATTCATCTTCATTTTTCTATTTTTGGTAAAAATATATAAATTTAAATAATGAACATCAGGTTTGATTAATACATAATTTTTGTTTCATAAAATTACTCTTATATCATACATAACTCATTAACTCAAGTGTATTTAATGTATTTCATGAAAATAGAAAATTTTATAGATTATTATTGCACTTTATTTTTCCTCTAATTACTCTTATACTATAATAGTTCATTCAACTAAATAATGTATTTGAAATATATAAGTAAATATTTCAAATAAATTTTTTTTAATGTTTTTCACTAATAATTATTCTGAAATAATAGATGCTATGTTTACAACATTTTTACAACTAACCACATGTGATTTGAGTCTGAAGGGTTAGTTGTTATTTGTTCAAATTTGAAACTAATACTAAGATTACTTTTTTACCCTAACAATAACAACCAGTAACAACTTGCCACTTAAGATTTGTTGTAAAAATGTTGTGGACATATCATTTCTCTTCTGAAATTATTATTATTGGAGTCTGAGTGCCTTTAAGACATTTGTTAATGAATCATTTTAAGAAATACTACCATTTTTTAGAAAAAAAAAACTGTCAATATTGTCGCACACCCTGGGTGTGATGATGTGTAGCAGTATTGAAATTCAAATTTTTAAAAGGAAGCTTCAATATACACTTAGATTAAGTTAGAGTAGAGTTCTATTTGAGAGCAACAATAACAAAAAACTGTCAAAACATTAATTGATTTTTTCCTTTTCCCATAAAATCTTTTCCATTATTTATTAGTATTATGAGTGGTGTTTATTACACACACCATATTATGCACACACAAGAAGATGTTTGGTATCAAATGATACAATGTCAAGCTATCAGCGGTATTAGAATTCAGTAAGTGTGAGACACGTTAGCAAAAAATAATTACCTAACTAACATAACTAACAAATAAAAGACATATGTTAGTGGATAGTTATTTTTACATACATGTCTCTCATTTATTGGATTTTGAAACGAACAACGTGGTATCATTTAATACAAAATATTTTTTTCTCATACACATGCTTAAACTGTATTGGAATGACTTAAAGTCACAATTTCATTGGAAAATGTAACTTCAAGTCACCATTTCAATGCAAATTGAGTGTGTGTAAGAGTAAATTTATTTATTTTCTTAAACATACACAAACCTCAACTATTCTTATTGAAAGTACATTTCATAAAATACGTACTTTATCATATTCTAATACATTTCCCTTTGCTTGTGATGGATTGCCACATTTTCTACACTTGTATTCATCATGGAATCCATTGCTTGCAGAATCAGTGTAAGTTCTTTTGTCCCTGAATTTCCCTTTGAACAAATTATTGACATTGTGTTGATCATTATCTTGATGTTTAATAACTTCGATTATGTTTCTCCGAAGCTTACTGAGCTAAAGTTAAAGAAGTCCAAAATCGAACATGAGATTCTCGAAGCCAATCTCAGGTTACTTTATCATGAAACTCACTATTCACTGAACTGTTATTAGAAATTGTGATTTTATCTTTGCCAATTTCTAACAATATTATTGTATTATTGGAATTTATTTTAGAAATTATGAGCCAGAACCAGAACGTGATCCTTCACTAGCTCAACTCTTATGGTGCGAGAAAAACTTGAAAACCTCTTTGCAAAGGGTCATGAATAAAAAAGTATGCTTCACTCCCGATATACGTTCTTCTCTGAACAACAATACTTGAACATAAATCCTTTTTTCTTTTTTTATTTCTTATGGGTTTTTTGGTTTCATTTTTAATTTTTATTATTTAATTTACCAGAGAACTTTGCTTGGGAATTTGGCATCTCCACACGGGGATTTCAAAGTTTCGGTATGATTTATTTATTTACATAACCAAGATAAATTAAATTAAAAGGAATAGTGATGCCCAACAAGGCCCTAGTGGTACACGTGTTTATTACTCATCACCGTCAAGAGAACTCCGGGGAACCCCTTTTTCACTCAGCAAAAAAAAAAAAAAAAAAAAAAAAAAAAAAAAGTGATGCTCTTTGGATATGTATGATTGCTCTGATTATATACTTGCAATAACATAACAGGGTCATGATCAGGCAAAGCAGATGGTGGGGATTAGCGGTCAAGTTCTTGCACCTATTTCCCGCAACTGTAGTCAGAATGAACTAAACATTGCAACTCAAAACCCTGCTTTTAGCAATCTTATAATGCAACTAGATCCCTGGATTAGTCCTTACAGGTTCTTCATCATCATTATTATTTTTATCACTATTCAAGTTAAAGTTATGTTGTATATGCATGTTCATAAAAATTCAATTATTCTTTTTATCACTATTCAAGTTAAAAAAATGTCTGTATGTGCATGTACATAAATATCATGAACAAGCTAAGTAAGGTTTAAGCCAAGTGATATTTCGAACATTAATTAACCACACATCATCACTCTCAAGCAGTTCCAAGGTTCGTGAGAGAATACTTAAAAACCTGGAAGAACAGGCAAAGGGTATATCAGTTGGTAATGGCCAAATTGGTGCACCCAACTTCACCATGACTGGCTTGCCTTCTGTATATCAATCTGGACTCCCGTTCACAACATCAGAAACCTATGTTCCACCAGGTTACACTCATGCTTTGACTCAGGTATTGATTTTCAACAACTCAAACTTTTCTTTTAATCAAGTACACTTCAATTTGAGTAACAAGAGTTTACCTCATGTGCTCCTATTGCTACTAATTCTTCTAAATTGTAGCCTCCAGCCATAATCAACAATCAAATTGCTCCTATAATTCCTAATCAGCCTTTGGGAGTGTTAGACAGCACATCCATGGTATGTGATAATATTCTAAAGAAATTGTTAATTTATTTGAGGGCCACTTTTTAAGACGTATGAAATAAGGGATAAGATATTTTATTATTACTAGCTGACGTCATGTGTGATGCACAATATATTTTGAAAGAACAAAATTTAAATATAATACTTGAAGCGTTTTATATTAGGTTTCCAATGAAATTCAAACATATAATTTTACTAATCAATGAAATGCAAACAAGTTTTTTTTTTCTTTTTCTTTTTTTCCAAGGGACAATTAAATTCAATACAACTATATGTTTGAATTTAATTAGAAAACCCAATATATTGCATCTAAGGTGTTGCATTTAAGTTTTATCCATTTTAAAATATTTTGTCATAAGTGATATTATGACACATGTATAATATCTATTATGTGTTATAATATTTAAAGAATCAATTTCAATTATATTACATGTCATTATAGAGAAAGGAAACACAAATTATTAAAGTTAATATACTTAATAATATGAACCTATTGGTTGAGTAACTTGACAAATATTTGATTATTTTCACTCACTTAAGTGCGCAAACATTTTTTGGCATAAATACATTGTTGATCCCTAAAACTTCACCCATTAGCACTTTTAGTTGCTAAAGTTAAAGTAGTTGTTTTTAGTCCCTTAAATGACATGGCCAAACTAAAAATTAATTTTCCATGACTCCATAGTAACAAAAAGCGACCACGTTAATTTTTTAAGGACTAAACACGATTGCTTTAAATTTCACAAACCAACATCACTCGTGGGCTAAAGCTTAGAGATCGACAAAGTATTTTAGCCCCTTTTTTATTTATATTACTATATTCTTGTGTGTTATTAAAACTTACTTTTGTCTTTTCCAAATGTTTTTTTTTTTCTCAAAATTAAAATTGATAATTTTTTACTTTAGGTCAATTGAATTAGCCATCTTAATAATTAAAAAGAAGATGTTAAGAAAAACATAAATAAAAAAATTAATTAGTAAATTTGTCATCTCAAAAAAGAGTAGCATTTAAATATTATACTAAAATGAAAAATTACTAAATAAATAAAGAAAAAGGCCCCAGGCCCTATTTAGTTTTTGCTTTAGAGTTTAGAGAACTGATTTGGCCCTACAATGAAGACTCATTTAAGCTAAATATATCAAAATTTTATATCTATATAGTATATACTTTATTTCGAGCTCAATGTTTTTTTTTTTTTTTTTTTTTTGAGAAACCATTTCGAGCTCAATGTTGAAAATTCATTACAGGAGAGGTTTGGGCATGAAATTCCTTTTGGGGTTCAAGTTCAACAATACCCAACACAGACATTTGATCCTCATTTGGTAGTGTTTTTGTATTTTTAATTTTTCAAAAAATAATTGCTCAACATTAGATACTTCTATATATAAATTTCCCCTCTTCTTATATAAATTCTACCATGTTCTGGAACAGAACAATCTTGACTGGCAAAATAGTTTGGCACCAATGACTTGGTTGAACGAGAATCCTAATGAGATTAACCGGGTCACATATGGAAATAGCAATACCTCTCAGACTATGAATACGAATCTACCTTTGACCTCTGAAGGGTAATTTTGATTGATCAAATTAATTTTAATATGTTTTGTATCTCACTGAATAAACAACTTGTTCATTCTGATCCAATCTCTCTTAATTATGCATTTCAGGGTTTTGTCTCCCCCAGGGTATGAACCTTTCTTTAGTAGTAATACTGTTGCCACCAGCTCCTACAGCAACAACAACAACAGCAAAAATGGTGATATTGATGCAAATGAGAAACTCCTAGGATCTCCTAGTCAAGTGCTTCCACTGCCTGAATCTTCGAAGGACTTGCAATTGCCAATTTACATTTCTAATGAAGTAAGATGACTGAGATTGACCCAGCCACAATCAATTATATAAAAGTTTTATGTGTTGATTTGTCATAAGTGCTTTTGGAGTACAAGGTAGAAATTTTTTTACAAAATCTAAAAAATAATAGATCCTGAAAGAAATAATTGTCATCAACAACAAGTGTTCTATTGAGGACTAGTGAAAACGAAAATGTTGAATATGCATGTGTAAGTAGAAATCCCACATTACAAAAATGAAGAATTTAAAAAATTAATATAATGTAATTGATTCAAAATCTATAAACTTAAACTTTTGAATTAAATGACATCTTATATGTTGTATTAAGACCTTAATTTATAAGGGTACTAATTGATCCAACTGCCCATTAATTACATATAAGTTATGCGTGTGAGTTTGTCGTAAGTGCTTTTGGAGTACAAGGTAGAAAATCTTTTACAAAATCTAAAAACAATAGATCCTAAAAGAAATAATTTTCATAACAAATACCCAAGTGTTCCATTTGTGGACTCATGAAAATGAAAATGTTGAATAAACATGTGTAAGAAGAAATCCCACATTACAAAAATGAAGAATTTAAAAAATTATTATAATGTAATTGATTCAAAATTTATAAACTTAAAATTAATTTTGAATTAAGTGACATCTTTTATGTTATATTAAGACCTTAATTTATAAGGGTACCATATGAGTACTGAACATAATTATATTGTCATGTGAGCAGGGTGTGATGGGTTATGAGTCAAATGGCACACTCATGAATAATGCAACAAACAAGGACGTTGGCTCAAGGGAATGGGATGACCTTGTCTCAGCAAAAAACTTTCACTTGGAGGATCTTGATGATTTACTCTGAGTGCCTCAGTTTGTTGGGGTAAATTATCTGAGTCAGTTTCATCATCTATTTCCTTTTTCTTTTCTTTTTTTCTTTTTTTTTTTTCCCTTCTGTTTGTTGCTTAAACAAATTTTACATCGTGTTACTGGAACTGAGACAGATCCTATATGCAATAATGCATCATCTCCATGAAATGCTCAATTCATGACAATTGAAATGTTGGACTAATATGCTTCTTTTGGCTTAATTAAGTACATAATTAGCTCTCAGATTTTGACGAAATCATCACTGCATTATTGCGTGCTTACAATTTTAAATACACAAATGCTACTAATAAGATCATTTTACATCCATGCTATAATAATTTATTTCACAATTTCAATCTGTTGATTTGTTAGTTCACTTGATGAATTTCCTAAAAAATGATGAATTTCAAGTATGGAAATAAGGCAAAGGGGTTGAAATATTCAAAACATATGTGTAGAGGGGTCTGATGTAGAACATAATTTTGAAATTTTTGATTAGGATTATTATTTCCTTGATTTTAGGTTAATATTTTCCTAATTAAATTAAGGTCCTTTTATGTTAGGGTATCAATTAGAATTTCTTGTTGAATTTTTTTTTAATCAACACAGTTTTATGGAGTCTCTAAATTGGCATCCAGTCTATAAACAAATTCAAAATTAAGAATTTCATAACAGAGCTTTTCTCCTTTCTTTTTGGTGGACTCTTGATTTCTCCTTGTAGATTAAAGAACCCTTAATAAAGTTGAGGGTTATTGTCAATATCACATACATCTTTTAACATGTTAAGAACCTTTGTGATTCACCAGCATTGCCCAGACTATCCCATAAGAAAAGCCTTCGTTCTAATCCCCTCTATTGCACAATTACATAACTTATCAGCACAAATAAATAAAAAAATAAAAATCATCTGGTCATTCTACTTTAAACTGAGACAGCTTGCTCTCATAGTTTGCATCTTCATCGCTGGAGGGCATTTGCGGGCAGTTTGATGCAGTCTCTACCTGCTGCTGTGACATCATTGATGAAATGCTTGCTCCTGCAATTTCTTGCTGGCAAATACAAAAGATATGTTATTGATATTTTGTGGTGAAGACAAAATTACTTAGGTATGAACCCACACTAGAACACTACCAAGAGTTCTAATAAAGGACCACAAGAGGTTAATAGAACCTTCATTGGGTGTTAATGGGTTACCTCAAGCCACTGATCAATTAGGGAATGTTTAATAAAATTTCACCTATTGGGTTTCATGTCATTAGCTCCAGTCACAAATTATTACTTAACAACATAAAAAACTATTCAAAAAATTAAGATTTTTATTAGAATGAGAACCTTAGTGGAAGGAAATGAATTTGGGGGCATGAATGTAGAGAGGAGTTCAGTTGCAGTATAGGAATGATGCCAAGAAGGTAACCCATCATCTCTTTGATTGCTCATTTGACACCCTCCCATGTTACATGGCTCCACATTTATATTTGTGGCTTGAGACAACTGATCATACATTGCTGTTGAGGATTGATTCCTGAAAGTAAATTTAAAAATTACAAATAAGTATCACAGATTGAAAACAAAAATGTGAAATTTATTAACTAATACTGTAAAATTTTGTAATATTCTTGGCATTAATCTATAGGAATTGATTTCTATCAAGTTTGATGAGTAGTGTTCTCTATAGATAACATGTTCATCTTAAACAAATGTAAAATACTAATTGCTTACCGCATAGCAGTACAAGGTGATTCAGATCCTCCACAAATTTGGTTTGGATTGTGTCCATTCTCTGGCAACCAAGTAACAATCTCGTTTTCAAACGATGTTGGCACCCCATCTTGGGTGTTAAAGTATATCTGCGTTTGATGCTAGAAGTATTCAACAATTGTCAAAAATTGCAACAAAAACTCTGAAATTTCATGGCCTGAAACTAATCACTGAAATTCTAGTCATATGAAACCCATCAAAGATGAGGGAGATATGTGTATCTTATGTAAATGAGACTATATAGAGTTTTCACCTGTACACTAGATGGATCATAGGTAGATAAATGGTTTCTAAGTAGTTCTTCCTGCAAATTAAGTACAAAATGGATGAGTTATTGTGGCACTTGTTGGCATGGATTAGTACATACTTAGACCATAGAGAACAATAATTAGGCTCCACCTTTCTTTGCTTAACACGCCTCAAGGTTTCCAAAAGGTTCTTCTCACATGAATCAAGTTCCTCTCCTGATGTGATTAAAATTGGCTCTGGCTCAAAAATCCTTATTCAATAACCAAGGAAATTACTTAGAATGCAACTCAACATTGTAGCCATGTAATTAATTTCGGTTTTAGTCACATTCGCCTAACCTTAACTGGTTCTCAGCCATCTGAAGCTGATGTTTCATGTTGCTAATTTCTTTTTGAGCTTCCTATGTTAGTAAAAAAAATCAAATCAACAAATTGTTATTATGTTTGTGTGTATATATAGCAAGATTTATATTTAGTCTAACAAGAAATGACAATGTTTGTGTGTAATTTTACCTCAACATTTGAATTTTGGGCTGAAGGGCTGTTTGAACAAGTTGAAATTAGATCAATAAATTAGAAAATAAATTGGAATGATCAAACATATAACAATGACGAGGGAGAGACATACTTTGACAGTTGAAGCGCTATATCATTTTCATTCTTGATCTTCTGAAGGGTGCCGAGTAAAAACTGCGTGGATATGATGTTTAATAAGAACTATGTATAATTTGCAAAGTTGGCTTTTTCTTGATTCCTTCACAAAATATTACCATAATACTATAGACATTGTGTCAAATTTTTACGATACCTCTCTATTTTGAACAACGCTGCAAGAAAAGGGAAATGGTCATTAACAATTTGGTTTGATGTAGAAAAACACAAATATATGAAAAGAAGATCGTCGAGGAACAAAAACAAAATAGTATTTGTAAAATCCATACCCTCCTCTATCATGATCGGGCAGATTTATATAACGTGCGAGCACATC
This sequence comes from Quercus lobata, assembly GCF_001633185.2. Lineage (NCBI taxonomy): Eukaryota > Viridiplantae > Streptophyta > Magnoliopsida > Fagales > Fagaceae > Quercus > Quercus lobata. The sequence goes on from NC_044909.1 coordinate 50,456,863, forward strand.
TTCGATTCTACAAAGAAAAAAAAAATCAATTTTCATTAAATTATATGTTTTCGTTATTTTTAATATACATGTCAAATTTTATATTAATCAAATGCTATTTACTAATTTTAAATAAGAACATATTATGTGGATAATTAAAAAAAAAGGTAAATGTACAAAAACTAAACATTTTCATTCTATTTATATAAAGAAGGAATATGCATGCATGGGAGGCTATGTATATATAAATAATGATTATGAAAGAAAACACAGTTGCTCACCTTCTTTTGCCAGAGAAGTGAGTGAGACGACCAGAGGGAGAGAACATAATGAGAGCAATATCAATGTCACAAAGAATGGAGAGTTCATAAGCCTTCTTAATGAGTCCATTTCTTCGTTTGGAGAAGGTGACTTGCCGATTTGTATTGTTTTCTATTCTCTTAATCTGGAGTTTAACACGTCCCATTTTTAATCAAACTTGTCCTTAATGAAATCTCTCTTTTAAGAAACACAAAGAAAAATTATTAAAAAAAAACACAGCACAGAAACTTTCAAAAGCAAAATAGAGAGAGAGAAGACAAGAAATGCGATGGAAGAGGGGAGAGATACAAGGAGTCGGAGTTTAATGGTTAAATCTTTATAATCTCACCTTGAAGAGTGGAAGAGGTTGTTTTGAAAAAATAAAACTAAAGTGAATGGATCAAATATACACAACGTTGTATGATACATTTACTAGCTAACCCCAACAAATAATTGGGTGCATTGGTTGTTCATTAGCGATGTCTAGACTCTTTGGTTCCTCCAGTTACATTATTTCTCCAATTCTATCTAACCATGTCCAGCAGTGATCTTTATCCATGGTGTATTTAAAGGATTTTTTTTTTTTTTTTGGTGCTAACCAACCAAGCTATGGGGTCATGAGTATGAATCAGAAATACCAAATTACAATTTTTTTTAATTAATAGTTGGAATAAAATATGAATGTTTTAACTAATAGCTGACTCAAATAACAGTTTCTTTTCCTAAACGAGAGAGAGAGAGAGAATTGGCCTAAACCATGTCAATTGTTAGAGCTACAAATAAGCCCAAAGTTTTTCAATAAGGCCCTACAAGTCTGCTCCATGATGATTTAAATCCTTATATTTGGATCGAGGGCAAAGTCATTATAGGTGAGTTTTACTATATAGTGCTTATAAACAAATATGACAATGAATGTGATTAGTGAACTTTAATCACCTCATAATTGAATATATAAATTACCTCTTTTTTTTTAGAAGAAATTTCCTCTTTTTTATTGGTGACACATCAATTTATAGGTTCAAATGTATTAAAAATTTTAGTAGGTACTTGTAATTGTAGCACTACTCTATAAGCAAATATTGACTAACTTCATTTATCATTATCAACTTAAATTAGTGCAAATTACAGCTACCACCCATATGTTATAAGTTCTCTTATGTTTTATTGTGTGACACTAATGACATTTTCATATTTTTTAAAAAAAAAATTTGAATAAAATTGAGGAAAAAAATAATAAAATAAAAAAAGATTCCTTTGGGGTTGTGGCATGTACCAAAACTTTTCTCCCTTTAGAACAAGGCTCATGGGATTTTAGCTCAACTAAACCAAGCCTTTAGCTAATTAGATTAAAGTAAATATGAATGGATCAATTTAGGAGAATATGGGCTTGTCAAGGAAAAAAAAAGGTGGGGGGGGGGGGGGGCTCATGAAAGATTACTCAATTGACTAGATCAAAGGGTTCTCAAGATCTTTAGTCAAATTCACACACCTCATAATCGCATAAACTTGTTGAGTACCTTCCCCATAACCACAATTGATCATATTCATTAATAAATTAAAGTTCTTATGCTTTGGCTAAATTGGATGCTAGACTTCCCAAATACTTGACTTCTTCTCCTTCTTCTCTCTTTCTTCTTTTTTTTCCTTAGCCACTTGGCTATTTTTGATTACCCTATGGTGATTCCTTTGGTAGCAAGCTAAAGCTTTTTTATTTTATTTTGGTAATAGAATGACTTACAGCTAATCTATAATTTTTTTGCACCCAAAAAAATAAAATAAAAAAGATTATTTTATTCTTCTAATTCATTTTCCACCCAAGTGGGGCCATGTCATATCCAATTTTCCCACTCAAAAGCGCTTTGCAAACCAAAAAGCTCTACAACCCCTCAAAGCTTCATTCAGATAGCTTAACGCAATCCAAAAGAGTGTAACAATATACAAAGACCATAAAAAAACAATGGCAGTCTCAGCTCTAACAATTCAGACCCCAAACTTCCATTCCCTTCAAACCTTCAATCCCACAAAGTCCTTCTTCACCACCACCACCAAACCCACTTCTTCTTGCTCCTGTTTTTCTAATACAGACAATGCAAAGCTCTCTACAGCCATAGCTTCAACCTCTGCAACAAAAAAGCGCGTATTTGAAATGGGTATTGGGCTTTTAGCAGCTTCGGTTATGGCTTTGTCACCGTTGGATGCGAACGCTACGAGAGTTGAGTATTACGCCACTGTGGAAGAGCCTTCGTGTGAGCTCAACTTCGCTCGCTCTGGCCTCGGTTACTGTGACATTTTAGTCGGCTCTGGTGAGGAAGTTCCTTATAGTCAGCTTATTGATGTGAGTTTCAATTTCCCAGCTTATGTATTATATTGGGTTTGCTTTTCTTTCTTTTTTAGTATTATAATTTATATGTTAAATTGTTCTATATTTCTGTAATTCTCGTTTGTAATGTTGTTGTTTCTTGGAGGGTGGTGTTTGGGGTTTGTATAAGATAATTCAAGTTTTTAGGTTGTGTCATTGATAATTTGTTGAGATAGCGGAAGTTTTGATTGCTATGAGTCTAGTTAATTAAATATAATGGGTTAATGTGATATAGAAATAGGAAAATAGAACACACAAGAAACAAAAAAAATGTACATGTTTTGTCCTTAGGCCTACAATCACAAAAATGAACACAAAAAGTCTTATGGTGAAGCAATTAAATTCCCATTCATATGGCTTACACGTAACGAGGAGTGTTAGAATTATAGTTAAATAACAATCAATTGATAAGTTATCACTCTATATCATAAAAACTCACCGCAATAGGATTTTTATTTTCTCTAAACAAATTGTGCTTAGAACTCTCTATATAAAACTAAGGGGTTGTCCTATATAAGATCCAAAGTCAGATAGCTTTTTTTCACCAAGACTGAGAAGTTCTAAAGAAAAGAATCAATCCAAAAGTTATCCAAAGTCAGGTAACTAAAGTCCTTGTCTAACTTAAATTTGGTTAGCCATGACACAACGTAATCTTTTAGATTGGTTGGATTTATTTTGTGGGATGGGTCTTTTATTCTAAGTTTCCGAGGCACAAGGATGTTTATGCTTGACTCTGTGTGTATGTAAAAAGAAGCTTTAATCTGATATTTTGTCTCAAAAAAGTCATACCCAATGCACAAAACTCTCACTTTTGCGGTATCTGAGAGAGGTCATGGTTGACAACCGTATCCCCAATATTTTGGAGAGGTTGATTCTCAAACTTGAACCCACGACTTACTCTTTTGGTGGAAGGCACTTGCCATAGTTTTTCTCAAAATTCCTGAAAATTTCAGGAAGAGATTTTGACAAATGATTGTTGAAGAATTGACATGGTCATGTTAAGCTCAGATGAGCAAATTTCTTGCTGGCCAAGTCAAACCTGCCTCCAGCCTCTCTAATGATGTGTTTTGATATATAACACGGATAATATCCAAAGCCACTATGATGCACATGCTAAAATATACGTTTAGAAAAATATAAAGCCAAATTGAATCTCTTAGAATAAACGAACTAAATAAGAATATATGAGGAGCTAGAATGTGTTTATGAATTATGAATGCTTTCCATGTCACTAAAATCATTTAAATTTGTATGATTCAAGTTCCTCTACCTTCTATCAAAAGCTATCTACATTTGTACAACTATATCGTTATAGACTGTGCTTTGCTTATCATTGTAAGATCTAATATCCAGAATACCTGAATTCTTTAACACACACCCACCAAACAGGAAACCCCATCGGTGTTGTTTCCCAAGCAGTGAGATTTCTCAGTCTTTTTCTGACAAAAATTCTGCTTTTCTTGATGTTCCACACTTCTACAATTGTTTGGCAATGTTTGGAGCTTCCACTCTTTTAGAAATTGTCTCAAATTCCCATTTGAATTTAGTTTTATTATTGGGTTTCCTTGGTGTGGAAGGAAAGGTTTTCCCTTGGTGTAGAAGAAAAGGAACTTTCCTTGGTATGGAATGAAAGTTCCTTTTTTAAGAAGTAAATTGGGTATTCTTGTTCATAAAAAATAAAAAGAAAAAGAATTGAAGTCTTATAAATAGGCATTTTTGCAAAGGGTTTGGTGGTTTTTGCCCAAGGATCACATGAGGAAAGTAGAAAAGAACATGGAGTGAGTTTCTTTGAAGAATAGTGTTTGTCTATTTTTGTATGAGAGAATTGTTGAGTGTATTGGAGCTTTGGGATTATGAGTTTGTGAGTGTGAGATTTGTGAGTTAGTTTGTATTTGTGAAATTTTTTGTATTTATTTGTGTTGTTTATGTGAGTATGTGAGTTTGGTTTGAGGGGTTTGTTTGTGAGTGATTGTAATCCATAATTGATAGTGGATTTTGGTTGCCGTTGCTCGGACGTAGGCTTGGAGTTGGCTGAACCACGTTTAATATTATTGTCTTCTGTGATTGTTTTATGTTATTATTCTTGTGAATATGCTTCCACTAGCCCCATGATATTAGTTTTGTAATTATAGGCCTCATTTAGATCAGCATATCATACAGTCTGGGTACAAGTACAGGATTCTATATAATGTTAGTGAGAAATGCACTAATTGCCTGCTATTTGGATAGGCAATTGAATTTTATGAAATATATTTCCAATACAGATGCACTACACTGCAAGATTTGCTGATGGGACAGTCTTCGACAGTAGCTATAAGCGTGGTAGACCTCTCACTATGCGTCTTGGTGTTGGCAAGGTATATATGATGCTGTCTCATGTATTAAATTATCGGTATGATCCTGTCTTATTGTCAATAATTAGAGTGGACATGAAGCTTATCTCTTATCTTAATTTTATGACTTATGATGCTTGAGCAATACTACTTTGTCTTCATGAAAGTTAAAGCACATAGAGATGCTCTTTGGACATCTTACATATCCCTTAATCTGATTTATCTTCATTTGTCAGGTTACATTATCTGCATTCTATTCTCATATCTGTTCATGCTGCAGATTTATGTCTGTACATCATAAAAATCTAAATAGATATACATTTGGGGCTGTAGCCACTGAAAACTCTTGTTCTTATAGGCTGTTCTGATTTTGCCATATTTAATTAACAGATAAAATTATTCTTGTGCTCAAGACGATGTATATTTGTGTACTTTGGTATCCAAGAAACGTGTAGCATAAGGGCCTTTGTAGTTCATGGCATGTCACAGAAGCATTATGAGATTAACAAACTGCACATTGTTTTGCAAAGCACTTGAAATATTGTCCCTTCCCTTCAGGCATCTGGTAAAATTGGAAAAACACTTGAAATATTTCTATTCACCTCATTAATTTTGAGAGAGAGAAAGAGAGAGGTATTTTTCCTGGGACACATACATTGAGTACAATCTGTTTTACGAATTGAGTACATGGCCAAAACACAACCATTGGCCTATCAGCTAAGCTCAGTTGACATCTACACTGCATTCGTTACAATTTTATGTATTATAGTAGTTCCCATTTCTTCCTTTGAGAATAAAAGACCCACAATGGAGGTTGCAGATAATTCAAACCTTCTTTATCAAGGTTAATTCAAATTTATCTTATACTTAATTTTTCGTCCAGGTCACCAAGGGCTTGGACCAGGGAATTTTAGGTGGTGAAGGAGTACCTCCAATGCGAGTAGGTATGTCATTTGAACAATTTAAATAGACTTAAAGAGTTTTTTTTCTGTATGTTGTTTCTCATTTGCCCAAAATAATTGTCATTGTGCCTAACCTATAAAATAAATAATAAATAAAAAGTTGTCATTGTGCCTTACACAGGAGGAAAGCGTAAGCTTCAGATTCCCCCTGAATTGGCATATGGGCCAGAACCAGCAGGATGCTTTTCAGGTAAAGATCCATATAATGGAATTCCATGTCTTACCCTTACAATGATTAACAGTCTTGAAACTTGACATGTTCTATAATCATAAAATGCCTACAATTTGCTGAATAAATGAGGCTAAGAAACAAACAAAACGGAAAAAGATATGGTTGCTCTCTCTCCTGGTGAGTGAGGTTCCACCCCCCCCCCCCCCCTCTCCCTCCCCCAAGGCTGAGAGGGTGTATCAGAGAAAATTCCCTGATTTAGCCAGTTGCTAAAATTTTCTCTGGGCCTATCTATTGCTATTGTCCTTTGAAAAAAAATACCAATATTAAGGATCAGACTTGATAAGTTCCTTGCTAAGTGTGGTCATTTGTGAGGTTGACAAAATGCCAATAATGGATTAGATTTGATATTTCAAAAGCTTGTTGGTTGCATAAGTACTGTTGATTGTATCATGATTAGGATATGCTTTTGTTGGTATGGAGAGCAGGTCATACTGACACCCATCTTATTGTTTTTTTAGGTGACTGCAATATACCAGCCAATGCAACTCTTCTGTATGATCTTAATTTCGTTGATATCTACACTGGAAATAGAACTGAAGGAAGCCCAAAGCAATAACATATAGATGGGAAGCCCATGAAGATCAAGTGAGTTTCTTGTATCCCAGGAATTGAAATTTGTCATTGTAAGATAGAAGTTTAGATGGTAATCCAAGCATTCAGGACCCTGTTTGGACTTTATTTTCTGCACACTTTGCCTGTGAATCAGAGATCATAGACCTGCAATAAATTAGCCTTGCATTGGGATCTGCACTGTCAAAATGGTAGAGGGAATTGGGCAGCTGTCACTTATCTCCCTGAAACCCTAATAAATCATACTTCCCCGCTCTTATTGATTTGTTCAGTTAATGGCTTACCCAGTTTGAGTACTAAGCATCTAATAAAAGATCAGGGATGTGAAAGGTTGATCTGTGATGGAAGCTGGTTGGTGATGTATTAATCTCTATCAAACAAAGCATAGAAATCTTACTAAAATTCTAGAAACATCATGGGAGGTCAAACATAATTATAAAACAGAAAAATACATGAAAATCATGTGTCTAAGTGTCAAAAAGGCAGATTTTCACTCCAAATTTTCTGCCTTATGATGGCACTAAGTATGCCTTACTTAGTCTTAGCCAACAACCCAACACACTCGTAAAGGAATCAACCAATATTTTGGGTGAATATAATCATACACAACACAATTACCTATACAGGAGAACTCTCCCAACCTTTATTACTTTACTGCAAAGTACAAAGTACACAAAAGCTTCCTTTACACAAAATACTCACTTGGGATACCTTAGTCAAAACCTGCCACCAATGCTTACAAAACTCACACAAATATTCGAGTACACTTTATTATCTTACAGCACACTCAGTTTTTCCCATTACAAATGTTTTTAACACCCCAACAGCTTTAAGGAACACAAGCTGGAAATACTGTCAATCGAATTCTCCAAGTAATTGCCCTGAACTTGTTGCTCCAATCTGGGAGCTGCCTTTGGGACACAAGTGCTTGTTGTCCTGGAGCCTTTCCACCATGCTAGCACACCAAAAAGGCTGTACCATGATGTTACCACTTGTTTTACACGTGTACATGTTTCAGTCCATTACAAGCCATGCATGCACACTCCTGGCAGCCCAAGCACATGCCCATAAAATCAACCTTGCTCATTGCAAATCAAGTGGAGGGCTTGGCCTGTGCCAATGCCATTATGCCACCTCCCAAATCTGGCCTCACAGCACATTGCCACCCATATGCAATCCAGTCATACTTTGCCAAGCATGCCACAACCCAATTTCATTTCCCACATAAGCTGCATGTCACACTCTCAGGTGGCCCAACTTTACCTTGCACACAAGCAGCCCACCCACTGGTCATCATCTTGCCCATGGCCAAGCCCACTCAAGGCTACCATGGCTCACCACTGCACATGCTACTCATAGCGTACACATAGCTTGCAACCTGTCAGACCATGACCAAGGGCCCATCACATTAACAAGGCCACTAACATGCTGCCAACATAGCCCACTCATGTAGTTATGCACCATAACTAGGCAGAACAGCCCGCTGCTGCCTCAAAGCTTCTTGCTCAGCCCATGGCATGCCTCTTTCATGCCCATGGGTTCTTGTGGTGCATGGATGCAAGGTGTCACCACATGTAGCCACTCCATCTCAAGTTTCAAGGGTCTAACACCAAGTATGGTGCCAAGGAATATGTGCTTTGGTCTTAAGGCCAAACTGGAGTGACTCCTATAAGGAATATGGTGCACATGATGTAAACACATGCTGTAGGATGCAATGATACAATGTTCCCAACTGAGTGATCTCTAAGGTCATAATGTCCTGCTTAGGACTTCGTAGCCATCCATAATGCTAAGCCTCTTACTGCAGCATCGTGTAGGTATATGTTCACTGATTGGATAACTCTGGTTATATATTTGTTTTGGCTAAGTGGTAAATCACTGTGAATACCAACACACGATGCCCCCAAAATCTTAAGGACAAGATACTATTACACAATAAAAAATTATTAGTTAAATTTTATAGATTGCTTTACATTACTTGCTGACAGTGGCACTGAGATGCTTTCTCTCCTCTGAATTTACCTGAAATAGGCTTGGTTCACAAACTTCAGGGTGCTGAAGTGCATCTTCATTTTTTAGTATGGACCAAAATTGGGTGGAAGAATCCATGGCCGACAGTAGTCACCTCTCTCAAAGGACAAGTGCCTATACCTGCCTAACCCAGCTGCTTGCCAACTGTGTTCTTCCTGAAGACTACTACCTATCATTTCTGGCGGTAATTTATCATCCTGATTGATCTGAATAGGGTGTTTGTCTTTTGCACATGGCTTCTATGTGACCTCATATATAAGTTGGGTTAAAATGAATAAATAAAAGTATATATTACTATGAGTTTTTTTTCTTCAAATCCCACCCTCCCCCTCCCCCCAAACCCCACACACCCCCCCCCCTTCCAAAAAAAGAAAAGAAAAGATTGTTGTTTACAAAAAATTGATTTTTGTAGCTACTTTGACAAGTCTCTCTGTCTTGGCTTTGAATAGTCCCAATTTCATTGCTCTTTATTAATTGAATCCTACATGCTAACTGTAACTGCCGGATATATTGTGCACTTTCTTGATCATCTACTATTGCAAATGCTCTTCTAACAAATCAATCATTTAAAAAAAAATATTGTACTAAATGATGTGGAAACTCTATTATCAAGACACACATAGCATACTATCCAACGCCCCTTTCATCTTCTGGTGTGTGGTTTGGTTTTTCTAAAATTTGTTAGCATATATGGCATTGGTTTCTCTACTAACCTCAAAATCCACTTTAATTGCCAATAAACCAGCATATTATTGTATAATATAGATATTATCCAAATCAAATGGCTGATTAGCAAGCACTCTTGGGATGTCTTCTCATTTCTTTCAGCTTCCCTTCTGAAATTTGCATGTAATTGTTCCTTCCTTTTCATTCAATTACACAGGGGGGAAACAAGTGTTTTGTAGGTTATTGTAGGATCTACTTTACATATTTATGCACACCATTACTTAATATAATAAATATATTTAAAAGCATCTCTTTAATAAAGCTTGTCTTAATATATCAATGGATTTTTGTGTTTACTATCCCACCAAGTTAAGTTTATTTAAACAAGATTATGGATTAAAGAAGTTATGAATCAGAAATTGGCTTCAAAGTAGGAATGCACTAGATGGAGAGTGCTCCTTTCATTTTCTATATTAGGTGAATTTTATTTTTCATAGTTAGATACAGCGGAGATAGAGTGGATGTGCTTTTTGAGACTCCAGATGTTGCACGTGAATCTTTCTGTTCATGGGACTGATGTGTGCCTTTACGCTTCCTTCAGAGAAAGGTGAGGTAAAGAAAAAAGTTTAGAAGGAAAAAAAAAATGATTCTTTCCTCACGTTTGGCTGAGTGGGTAGAAAAGATATGCTTTTCTTAGCAATCACTTTTCTTTACCTTAGCTCTTTCAAGAAGCCAGATGTATTTGAAATAATTTGAACTCTGTATCATCTCTTTTGAATGGTATACCAAGACATTTTTCCAAATCTAGGGGTAGACCCACTTTCCAAGTTCGATTAGTGTTATAGCTGGAATTTCTTTTTTAAATCTAAAGCTTTGTTTACGAGAAATTTAGATGACCTTTTTAATTTTTTTGCTTACAATAAGTGGGGTAGGCCGGATGGGAGATTTGAACTCAAGTTCTCATTTATGGGAAAATTAGGAAATGTCACTGAATTACAAGACTCTTAACAAAATGCTATTCTTAAGATTACCCATCTGTTGTTCTTTTATAGGAATTTGAAATACATGATGTTGTTCTTTTATAGGTTTATTTGCAACTAAAAAGCTCTTTTTACTAATGAGTGGTATTTATTTCACACACACTATTGTACACAAAGTACACATGCACGATTTTGCACTGAACTCATGACTTGAAGTCACAACTTGATTTCAAATCACAATTTAAGTGCAAAATTGTGTGTATATTTTGTGTGCAATAACGTGTGTGCACTATTTGTTACCCTTTTACTACAGTTGTTTGTACGTTTTGATTTCCAACTTGTGACTTCAAGTCATGAGTTCAATGCAAAATTTTGTGTATATTTTGTGTGCACTATTTGTTACCCTTTTACTAACATTGTTTGTACGCTTTTTGCATTCTACCCAATGGTTGTGTTTATTTCGTGTTTATTTCACACGTAATATTACACACAAAGTACATGCACGATTTTGCACTGAACTCTTTGGAAATCGTGACTTCCAAGTCACGGGTTCAGTGCAAAATCGTGTGTTTGTATGCAATAGCGCGGGTACACTAGTTATTATTACCCTTTTACTAATATTGTTTCGTAACCTTTCTGCAATCTACCCAATACGATTTGAACTTTAGTGACTTTCAGAATCTTTACTAATCCTCAGTTTTGTCATATTGTAGATGTAATTTATATCTTAAACGTCATCAAAGACCTTTGTGGATGGAACGTTGCCGGGGCAAAACTTTTGACATGTGAGTTAGGTCCGATTTAATGTAGCATGTAACATCTTGTGGGTCATATACAATAACCAGTAAACTAAATGTTGTCATGTAGCCATATCAACCCCACCACAACATATCATATAGCAGCCAGGTTGTACTTAGTTTTTAGGTGAATTACAGCTATATGGACAAAGCCAAAGTCATCCCAGGCAGAAAAAAGAGAAACCATAACATCATGCATAAAAACAAGTGAAGCTCTAATAATAGGTTGCTCATAACAACCCACACTATATAGCCTATATTCAATAAATACCAATAACCACATTACATTTCAAGGCCCACAAAAACCACTCTGTGATTGCAAAACTACAGAATAGTACTGATGGGATCATGGACCCCCACAGAAGAAAACATGGATTAGCTCACAAGTCACAAATTTTCTCATCACTTATTACGTAAAAAGAAAATCCCAAAACAAAAATTAAATAGTTAAACCCCTAAATTGGAACTTTACAATGATTTCTACTTCAGACTAATAAGAGGATAAGTGGACGAGATAGATTGTCCGGTATTATTTCTTCAGCTACATAATAGAGCAGGCATTGGGGTTGTCATCACTGAACATGGTGGTGTAAGGGTCCTCATATCTTGTCACAGTGCCACTGGTGACAGTGTTCTCTACCCTCCTGACAAAACCAGGAGGTGCCTTCTTGTCATAAGCTTGAGCAGTGTAAGGCTGAGCCACTAGGTTGTAAGGAACATAGGGCCAAATCTCTGACCTTTTCCCTGTTGACTTGGCTTTCTTCAGCACCTTGCTTGCTTCAACAAACCCAGTTACAGTCACTTTCTGTTGTTTCCTGTTTATGTCCACTGATTTAACTCCTGGAAAGCATAACAAATTATGTCAGAGTTAGCAGTGTGTCATCATTTGTAACACCAAACAAAAAAGAGATTATGGGACAAATGAAACTTACCACTTAATGAAGAGAGGGCCTTCTTGACCTTAAGCTCACAGCCATCACAGTCCATCCTGACCTTTAGCTCCACAGTTTGCAATTGCTTCTTCTTCTTGTGTTTATGGCCACTGCTCATCAAATCAGAAAAATACTCTAAAGTGCCTCCAACTCCCATTTTGTATTTTAGAATCCCTTTGAAGTAAACCCTTTTGGAAAAGATGAAATCAAGAGCTTCAACACAGGGTCTATGAGCTTTATAGAATAAAAAACAAAACCCAAAGAGTTATAGAGAAGCAGTATGTAAAGGAAAAAATCAGGTAGATGACAGAGGAGAGGGCAACAGAACACAGACAGGTTTGTGGGGAATGTGAAAGTGAATTTATAACAAGAATATTTGAAGTAAGCTCCCTAAGAAGCTGCAAGGAAATAACCCACAAATAATGGATTCCTTCTTGCCTTATAACAAAGTAAAAGGCTTTAAGGCTGCTCTCTTAACTTCTTTACTTCGATTGATATATTTCTTTAGGCAAGGCTTCTTCCTCTTATATAGGAGAAAGTATATGATGTTTCAGTATTCAAACAGAGAAAATGTGGTGGACCCAGGACAGCAGTAAACATAAACTTTAAAAAAAACCCTGATATTTTCTGTTGGCAAATTGTGTCAGGAAACATATTATGGGTGCCTAATGCAGAAGCCTTATGCTTAAGGTGCAAGGAAAAAAAACACCTTGAGAAGGAAACTTTGCAAAATGCTGCTATATTACCCTATATATGCAATTATGTCCCTCCAATTTTAAGTTATACGACTTCAACCCAATGCATCTGTACCCACACTTCCTTTTAATTTGTTTAAAAGCCTCCAAACTAACCTATGCTTAGGCCTTAGTTCATTCATGATACAAAGTTTATCAAACTTCTTCTTTTTTTCTTTTAAGAATGAAGCTTATCAAACATAGATTATAATATTATATCACATGCATGTGCTCTTTCATCTAACTGTGGATATGGTATGGAAATAATTATAGGCTTTGTAGATTGTAGTGAATGAAACATTGTCGACGTTAATTAAAACCTTGGTGTTGGATGAGTGAGTACATTCTTAAGATCCTTCATAGGTGAAGCGAAAAATATTTTTTTTAGACCTTTATGTGAATTATAAAGCAGAATTATTATTAATTTATCAATTTATCTCAATTAGGCAATCCATACATAGTTACATACAATTATTATTTGCCACAATTTAGCATATGCCAAATTTAAAGCAAGAAATATAAAAGGAATACAAGATTTGGCAATTAAATGGAAAACTAATGAAGAACTTTTTCAAAGAAAAAATCACTCCAATAATACAGATAGTCTCTCATAGAAAATCCACTATAAAGAAATAGTTAGGACTTACAAAACCTTTGTAGCCTAGATTCTCTATGCAACCTCTACAAATGACGAGCTTACCTAAATTAAAGGTTTTTGATTTTGCACAATCAAACACTCTTTGTGATTACAAGATGAGTGGACAACAAATATTGAGTTTCCTATTAAGCACAAGGTTTTTTCTAAATAGCATAGGTTGTAGCTTTTCTCTATTGAAAAATTGTGCAAAGTGGGATTTATATAACTGATGTCACAAAACCTACATTAAAATAAACTCAACGAACAATTTTCATTATCTCGCTCAAGAAAACTTCACAAATTTTTAATAATTTACTCAAGTGAATTTCTTTCTCACTTGAGCACACCCTACATCTTTGCTTGAGTGAGCTTCGAGTGAGGGACTTTGATCAACACTTTGTATAGCAGCCTCAAACATAAACTATTACTAAATTTTCCAGTGACTAAACTACATCAATTAACTTGAAATTCACTACAAGCAAATGTCATTGAATGGGCCAACACTAAAAACCTAACATCGAGAACTCAAAATTTGGTTTAAAAAAAAATGAAACTACATACTTTTTTTTCTCATGATTATCATGCTTAATAAGAGATCATGCAAGATGACAATTTTCCTCCATCTATGCAATATAACTCGATTCAGAATTGGATATAAGGCTAGGACCTTTTAAATTAATATACATAATGGATAGAAAAAAATGCTTTGCAATGATTTAAAGGTATGAAATGTCAAGGGGGTCCAAATTCCCAATGAATGATGAGTTAGTGAAGTTAGACATACATGTAAAAAATCCACAGAATGAGAGGTCTAAATATAAAAATGACAAAACATGGCATTATACACTAAAAAGTGAAAATTTGGGGATATTTTTGCAAAAGCCCCTCCGGCGCCAAGAAACAAAAACTAACAATTAAGGAAAAGCTATCGAAAGTGATGTTTAATTGTTTATGGAAAGAGATCCACAGAAAGTAATGAGGTATGGCCCACTACTAATGTGAACAGTACCACTACGTCGCGAACAGAATCAAAAGCTTGGGATCTGGTGACGCTTGGCAAAATCGAACGGTGGAGAAGGTAATAGCAGCCCGAGTGATTAGGAGCTGCTTAGCTGTGTTGGGATTGGTTGGGTTTGATTGGTCAGCAGCACTCGGCAGGACGCAGGAGCGTCAAAATTTCAAAAACTACTCCCCTCTCTAAACCACGTCCAATTCAACCATCACTATGTTTTTTTTTTTTTTTTTTTTTAAACCATACTTTTGCCTCTAGCATAAGTTTATTTAGATTTTTGTTGATTAATTTTTTCTTTTGAATTTTTGTTTATTGCTTTTTATTGAAAGTGTATTAAAGTAAATTTATGCTTTGAAAAAATGAAAAATAAAAAATGAGTTCTTAAAAAGTTGTAGACAGATTGACACATATATGTACCGAACTTCACAATTTATTGAAGTGATCAATGAGTGATAAGTAAAAAATGTTCATCACTTACAATTGATCACTTCAACATGTTTTATGAAATTGAGTGTATCCCTAAATTTATTCTAAATATATAAAGTAGCACCTGATGTACAAGCTTATACTTTTACACTGTGATTGGTAAGTTATTTTTCCCTACTTTTTGTAAAAAGAGGTTGATTCTTGGAAGATAAGATATAAGTTAAAAGAATATTAAATATTACATTACGAATCTAAGGACAAAATTGAGGCATAATTCTTTTAGTGTGTACGTTCGATTCTCAGATTGGATTCAACCACATAGTTTGTATTGACCACTGACCAATACGATAAAAAGAGTGTTATCTCAAATAAAAATTAAATTTAACCATGTAATTTATTAATCAATGCAATCACATTGTTGATAATTGGAAAACTTAAGATATAAGACCCAATAAAATGTGCATAAATTTTACCTTGAACTTAATATGCCTCCATATTTCATTATGAGAAATGTTATTTTCACAACATTTTCACAACAAATTCTAAGTGGTGGATTGTTATTAGTTGCTATGAGTCGGCAAAAAAATAATTTAAGTTATAGATTCAAATTAGAACCAGTTACAACTTACTACCTATAATTTGTTGTGAAAATGTTGTAGACGAATCACTCCTCTTTCATTATTGGCCCTATATTTCCATTTTGATTAATTCCAACTCTAAAGATGTCCCACTGATAAATTGTCTAGCTTGACATTAATATTTACATGATTTAAAAATTTGATACCCATGTTTTATTAGAGTTCAAATCAAGGATGACAGTGTGAAGAGCCTTCTAACTCAACGGGTACTTCTTTGTATTTTCCACAAAAATATTCAAGGTTTAAATCATCCATTCCACAATTATCAAATTTATAAAAATAAAAAAAAAAAAATTTAAGGTTGATAGTTTTTGATACTTTGCACCTTCTTATTTGAAAGACATTGCAATTAAATAAGATTCTCTTAAATATTTGGTGTTTCTTGAAGGAAAAAAAAAACACACAAACAAACAAACAATATGGGGACCGAGGGAGATGGAGACAATGCAATTAAATAAGCTCTTTCTTAGATTTCTTTTTAGTGAATTTTCTTTTAATTCAAAGTTTCAAACTATTGAATGTCACCACAAAATATATAAAAGAAAAATTAGGGTGACAAATGTCTTGTCTTGTGTGAACCAACCTATCCAATGTTAATTTTCTTTGCTCTGAAGATGTGAGAGGACGAGGACGGGTTTTCTCCACCCCCCCATCCCATCCTGTCCCACTCGAAATATAGATATAAATATATATACTAATTATAATTTATGTTTTTATACATATTTTATTATCATCTCTAAAACACTCATCTCTCTCATTCTCTCTTAGTACACCTTGATTGTCCTTTCCCTTTCTGTTTTTATCTCTATCTAATCAAATTTGGAGTAATCTCATTAGGATTAGCAAAATACTTTCAATCTCTCAAACTTGACCAACCATGCTTCACCCCAGGCATAAGGCACCTATGGTCGGACCCCACACTGTCCCTTTGCCATCTTAAGGAAAAATGATTGTTCAACTCTTTGTGGTCTACTTATTGTATTTTTATATTTCCATTACACATAATACTTAATACCCGAGGGGCTAGGAGTGATGAGTGAGGCCACGGTAGGATCGAATTGTATATATGCAGAGACTGGCAGCAGCCAGCAAGCCAAGCCAGCAATGCAGCATTGGTCTGGGACATGGCATGATCATGAGTCTGTGGGCCGCATCCGAGTTTATTAACCCTAACTAGCTAGCTTTCATGAACAAAACCAGCAAAGGACACAGCTGGAAAAAACAATAATATGCTGTGCTGATTGCTAAAATAATACTAATATTAAAAACTATGTTTCTTTTTTTCAAATTTTAAAGCTCCCCCAACTCCATCTTAGCTTTGAAATGTTGCCTACTTTCTTTCTTTCTTTCTCCTTTTTAATAGAAAAGAAAGGAATAGAGAAAGAGAAAGAAAAGAAGAAGAAGAAGAAGAAGATATGAACATTCCAAAAGAGAAAAAAATAAAATAAATAAATAAATAATGAGTATTATCGGTCCAAGGTATGCACTGTCTCCCAACAACCTGAACCAGATATCGGTGGATGTGCCATTGGTGTGTAAACAAAGGATAGCCATCCTCTCCTTTTTTTTTTTTTTTTTCTAGTTTCATTTTTTAAACGAAGAGAAAGCATCTTTGCCTGCTCCACAAGGAGGTTATTTCCTACCCAATTCCCCAAAGTTTGACCCCTAAACCTTCGGCGATTAAAGAACATTTGACACAATAAAATAGAAGGAACAAAAAGATAAAGGAAATGTGAAACTTCGACCTAACTACTTTTTTATTTTTTTAATAGAATGTTCCCGTAGCATTGATTATTAAGACTTATAATTATTTGGTTTGGTGAAACAAACAGCATAGGATTAAAGTTTACCATTTGCACAAAATAAAGATAGAGGAGTAGGGGGCTAGTATACTTTTTTGCTAAATGTATGTAATTTCGTACTTGATGACAGTGAGAAAGAACCCTTGTATTATTGGAATGGGTGATGGCTAAATGATTGCCAGAAGAAGCTTTATTACTGTATAGAGTAGGAGAAATATGTAGTTACTACCCTTCTTTGTTGCTCATAATCAAGGAGGATCCAAAATTTGTTTTAAATTAAGGAACCAAACAAAGTACTAGAAAGATAACTAAAGAAACCTTATTATTGGTGGGAGAGACTTCCCTCCCAATTAAATCTTTTAATTCTCGTTAATTTTAATAAATACGAATATGTGATATTTAAAAGTTCAATAATTCTTCAAAAAGAATACAAAAATTAAATAAATATCACATATCTCACATTTGGCTAAAAAAATTGAGAGATCAACTGAGGGATTAAATTGCAAGGCAGCAAAGGGATCTTTCCCTGCTATTCACGTTTATCAAAATGTCTGTATGTCCCACTATGATGTTCACAATAAATAAAAGTACTCATATAAGCAAAATCCATACATACTACCACTATGGTGCATCAAGAAATTCAATAATGAAAGACGTGATCACCATTTACTAAATATTTTTATCAAAGTACTGAAAATTTACATGAATGACTCATTGATTCAACTATTCTAACCTTTAATTTATTTTTACTATAGATCGGTTAACGATCCACATGTCAATAAATGATAACGGTTTGAATATTTTAAAACTCGACATGATTGGATTGGTTGATATAAACTGTTGGGGATTTTACCAAATTAAGGAGTAACAATGAGAGAACAAATGAACACATCAAGTATATAGAAATTAGTGATTGACTTGGAGGTACAGTTGAATGTTATCCTTAGACAATATTTGTCTCCATACGCAAGTTGCTAATTTCTACAAACTTGTTCCCAGGATACAACCAAGTTTATTGAGTTCTACAAATAGCAATTTTGGAGAATACCCACAAGATTTCTTGTGTTTCTTTGTAACTTACTATTTTGGGAAAATAGTCATATATTCAAGTGAACATTAACCTCTATTTATACCCATAGGGTTATAACCCTTCAAAAGATACGTATGGAGAGTTACGATGCCTCAAAAAACCATTTACAAGATTTAAAACATTTCCCAACGTTCAGAATGTTATTCACAATTCTGCAAAAAACAATTTTCACGAGGCTCGATCGATCGAGAGGAATAGAGCATCAATCAAAGGCTGTTTTCGATCGATCGAACAGATAGTGAGCATCAATTGAGTCATGCAGAAACTTCATATCAATTTTCTTGACCAATTCGATCAATCGAACAACCTGAAACTTGAATTTTCACAAAGAAAACCAGATCTCGAAATACAATATTTTCATTTTACAAATGAATACTCTCCAACCTTATATCATTATTACAACCTATCCTTGTATATTCCTTTATATACAACATAAACCTTAGCTACTAGACTAGCCTGTGATCATTCCTAATTATATCAACCCACCAAAATTGGAAATAGTTACATTTGCATGGTAAAGTGGTTAATTACTTCGAATTAAGGAAGTAGAAATAACACTCAATTGTAAAAACGTTGTACCATCAAAAGCCGTGGTTCGTTAATGGTCACTAGGTTTACTCCATGTGTTTGGTGGGTACTAGATTTTGAGTTTTGACTCCCCTAATGAAAAGTGTCTATGGATTATTAATAAAACATTAGCTAATGCTCATTGATATCCTGATGGGATTGGGTTAGCTATGACTCTATACATCCAACAAGTATGATACTACTATGGTCACGTTTAGGAAAGGAAACACCTTTAATTATTCTCTCTTAATAGTTTTAAAAAAATAAAACCAAATTAAAAAATAAATAAATAAAACTTGCTAAGATTATGCCATAATCTAATCATGCTTTATCATTTTGTACACTTTATTCCTCATTTCTACCAAATCTTCCATAATTAGGATGGCACTTGTATCCTTTGTTTACACACCGTACGTAATGCTAAAAGGTTTTCTATATGCTTTGATCACGTTAAAATTCATGCACACGTACGTGGTCCCGTTCGTGTTGTACTTATCCTTCTCAGCCATAGATAAGTAAAAAATTACTACTTTAAATGTTTTGGAACTTTATAAAATAAAATAAAATAATTGGAGTTCTTTATAGTGGGCAAGTAGGAAGGGTTTTGGACTGTACCATAATTCCATAAGATGAAGACAATGGAGACGAGAGAATCAGAGAAGGTAAGCAATTATTGAGTTCAAAAAAACAGAGCATGATTGTCTTTTGGCCTCTGGTCACTGGCCACCACCAACTCTGCATTTAGAAAAAAGTTGTACCTTCTAATAATAATAATAATAATCATCATCAAAGGAGATCTAAGGCTCCAAGGTCCAAAAGCACAAGAAGACATAAATTATGCCTTTTTCCTTTTAATCTTTCCGTCCTTTGGAGTTTGGACATGAGGTCGCATATAATTTAAATGAAAGATCATGTCCCCCTTTTCTTTGTCCCTCAAATATGACTTTGGGACAAGTAGTTTCTGATGAGTAAAAAGGCCCTGTCTATATATTGCTTTTGCTCAAAAAGCTTGAAGGGGCTAGAAGATCTTTAGTAAAGTTTGCTTCAGGTCGGTAATTTACTAATTTTTTTTTAAAGTTTTTTTTCCCCTCTTATAAAAAACAGCTTTAAACTACTAAATTAGAGAATTTTCTTCTCAAATTTTTTTTTTTTTTTTTTTTTGAGAATTTCACTTTTAAGCATTGTTTCAACTTGTAATGAAATAATCAACTAACAAAATGCCTATGCCTAATAATTTTTTTTCATTACTGAATACTTTTTTCCTTGCAACTAGATGAAGAGGGAAAAAATTTGATTTAGACTCTTAGCATTTTTGGGTTTTCTTTGTGTTATATATATATATCTATTTTTTTGGGGCCAAAATACATTATTCGTGCATAAAGTTTATTTACTAAGCGCTTTAGGCTTAGAGTTTGAAAAAAGCGAACTTTATTAGTGTTTGGAGCGATTAATATTATTAGTCCTTAGAATTTGAAAAATGGACTAATAGCATTCATTTAAAACTCTAAGAATAAAAAGCACACATTTTTTAGGTGAACATTATTGGTCTTTGGAGTTTGAAAAACGAATTAATTGCATTCACTTAAAACTTTAAAAATAAAAAACACACATTTATTAAATCCCAGAGATCAATAGCACGCACTTAAAACATTATGGAGCTAAAGCGCTAGGAACCTAAACTGTAATACGGCCTTTAGTAGGCTACTCTATTATATATTATTGTTTTTTTTTAAGAAAGTTTCAACCTATAGCGTCCGCTTTTAATGATACCTCTTTATCATCAGACCAAGTTATAGGGAATTAACCCAAAATTCCCAACTTGTGAGAAACAAAAATAGAGAAAACACATGCCAAAGAAAATCAGCTTCTCCATCATAGTGTCTAGCCCCAAAAAAATCTCCATCATAATTATTAAAATGAAAAAAAGAAAATAAAAAATTTAAAGAGAAAAAAAGAGCAAACTTTAATTGATTTGGTCTAATGGTGTACCCAATATAAGGTATATTACACACATACAATGGTTGACTTATAAGGGCCACTGATTATGCTTGAATCAAGGATAAATGCTATGCCTTATTTTAGGGCATGATAATGGGTCATGACTAATAAGATATGCATAGCGAGCATATACATTAATTTATATAAAATCTGTGCATATACTAACATTTTTCCTCAAACTCAAGGGGAAGTCTTAAGTTTGGGACTTTAATCTCTTGAAGGAAATCATGATCACAAGTGACAGAATTGGATGTAGAATGGACCAAGCACAATGTAGAATGAATTGTGCTAAATGTTGGTGATGGTAGTAGATAACGACAATGGATGAATATTAGAAGATGGCAACAAGGGCCTAAAAAAATTACTGTACCAGTTACAAAGATTGGTTGCTATGATCAAAGGACGACTACATTGGTGGCCATAGGATGATCTCATGATGATGCATGTGAGCAATGATTTGGTGGATTTTGCATAGATTGAACCAAAAAAGAATGAGTTATGCATCAATTAGTGTGACTTATTAGGAGCCTCAAATGGGAAAACGGACCCCTAAAAGTCTAAAACTGGAATCTATGCAAATAATGGAAGACATTGAGACAGTGATTGATGATGACTGGTCCAAATGATGGTTGAAAATTGCTAGCTCGAAGGAAGGTCATTAGTGATTGAGCCAAGTGATTGTTTGCCATGGATTGCATAAACCCTATCCATATTAAAATAATATACAAGATTTAGAGGAGGAGAAACCAGAAATAAGGGTTTATGTAGTTTGGCCTAATTACTTGTTACATTTGATTATTCTAAATGATGTATTACAAGAAATTAATATTTGATGTTTACCTATGGTTGGCCTATAAGTGTTGATTTTAGTTTTTTTTTTTTTTTTAAATATAAATATATATATATATATATATATGTTGACCTATAGGGCACACTGATTATGCATGGATGAAGAATAATTGATATGTCTTGATTCATGACATAATAAGGGAGGTCATGAGTAAGATAAGTACACTATAATACATAAAGCTCATACACATCAAGTCATATAAATATGTGCAAATAACAAAGTTAAAAATAAGTTGAATTAAATTAAAAAGAAGTGTAGTAGGCACTAGACATGGCTGATGTTTTAGTGAATAGAGATAGAGAATGAGAATGTGATGCATGAATAATTTAGGAGTTTGCATATGACTTTTCTTTTAATAAGTAAACAAAACATAATAGGACAAGGTAAAGCTCTTGCTTCTAAGGGTTGCTCCAGTAGGCCCAGTTTGTTACTTTAATCTTGGACAGCCGTGTTTGCTCGTCTTGGGACTTTTGACAGCAAATCAAGAGGACAAATAAGTGAGTCCCACTTTCAAGTTTCAACAATGGATTTGAATTTCATAGTTTGCAAGATGCAAGGGATTGTTGATGCCTTCAATGAGATCTTTAGAAAAGAATTAACATTTACTTGACTAAAGGTGTTTAGACATTTGCGCAGCTAGAAGAGTAGCCCCTGAATAATGTTACAATTATAAGACTCATTATCTGACTCAGTAAAAGTGATGAAGATGATTAATATAAGCATCTTTCTTCATTCGAACTGTTAATGTATATTGTATTATGGGCTTTAGGCCCAATTACCTTTCTTGTATAGCACACTTGTACTACACTTTACTTGTACCGCACACTTACGCCTCCTATATAAGGCTCTGATGTATATTCTCTTATTATGAAATACAATACACTCTTCCAGTATTTCCATCAATGACTACTATGATCAGCTTCGCTTCATTTGGGACCAAATTGACCTTTCTGATCCAACTTGGGCATGTTCAAAGGATGCTCAACAATATGCTTCCATCAGAGATGAATTTCGCCTCTATGAATTCCTGATGTCCCTTCACAAGGACTTTGAGCCCATTCGAGGCCAGCTACTAAATCGCAGTCCTGCTCCCTCTCTTGATACTGCTGTGAATGAGTTGGTTAGAGAAGAAGCTCGTCTTGCAACCCTTCAAGCTCAGAATAAGCTCAATGTTTTAGCTATTACACCTTCTGCTCCACCCTTAGAGCAACCTCAACAATCAGGTGATTCCTCTGGCTCTAGCAATCGTCGCAAGCAGACCTACAAAAAGTTCTGCAACTATTGCAAGCGTCCTGGCCACACCATTGAGACTTGTTATCGTCGCAGCAAATCTACTGCTGCTGTTGCTAATACTGAGCCTACTCCGCCGATGGCTTCCATTTCAGCTGAGTCCCAGTCTTCTGGATCCACTATCAACCTCTCTCCCACTGAACTACAGGAGATCATAGCTCAAGCTGTTCGTATGGCTGGTAATGCATCTCTTTCCACTGCTCTCTCAGTTCTGCCCGGTAAGTCTCAAACTTGGCTCTTTGACTCTGCCTGTTGCAATCACATGACACCTCACTCCTCCTTATTCTCCAAACTTGACCCTGCACCACACCCTCTAAATATTCATATAGCTGATGGTTCCACCATGCATGGGAATAGTCTAGGTTTTGTTTCGACCTCCAACCTTTCTGTTCCTGGAGTCTTCCATGTACCTGACCTATCCTATAATTTGTGCTCTGTGGGACAATTAGCTGAACTAGGTTATCGCCTTATTTTTGACTATTCTGGGTGTATTGTGCAGGATCCGAGGACGGGACAAGAGCTTGGGACCGGCCCTAGAGTTGGGCGTATGTTTCCCGTGGACAATCTTCATCTTCCACCTGTTGCTCCTGTTTCTGTTGCTGCTGCAGCTGCTGCAGTTTCTTCCTTACCATCTCTTGCACTTTGGCATTCTCGTCTTGGTCATGCTTCATCTTCTCGGGTACAACAGTTAGCTTCTAGGGGTCTGTTGGGTTCTGTGTCCAAAGACAATTTTGATTGTACTTCATGTCAGTTAGGAAAACAACCAGCTTTGTCTTTTAATAACAGTGAATCCATTGCTAATAGTATTTTTGAGTTAATTCATTCTGATGTTTGGGGACCTTCTCCTGTTGCTAGTATTGGTGGATCTCGATATTTTGTTGTCTTTATTGATGATTATTCTCGTTATAGTTGGATATTTCCTATGAAATCTCGTTCTGAAATTTTACCAATATACAGCAACTTTGCCAAAATGGTTGAAACCCAATTCTCCAAACGTATCAAAACTTTTCGTTCTGATAATGCTCTTGAATATACTCAATATGCGTTTCAAGCTTTGTTACATTCCTATGGCACTGTGCATCATCTAACTTGTCCAGGTACCTCTCAGCAAAATGGTCGAGCCGAAAGAAAACTTCGTCATATTCTTGACACTGTTCGTGCCCTTCTTCTTTCTGCCAAAGTTCCTGCTCCATTTTGGGGTGAAGCTGCTCTTAATGCTGTTCATGCGATTAATCGCATTCCAAGTGCTGTCATCCATAATCAGACTCCGTATGAGCGTCTCTTTGGGTCACCTCCTGAGTATCATCACCTTCGATCCTTTGGATCTGCTTGTTTCGTTCTTCTTCAGCCTCATGAACACAACAAACTTGAGCCTCGATCTAGACTTTGTTGTTTCCTTGGTTATGGGGAAACTCAAAAAGGGTATAGGTGTTATGATCCTGTCTCTCATCGTCTTCGTGTTTCTCGTAATGTTATCTTTTGGGAACATCGATTGTTTGTTGAACTCTCTCACTTTCGTTCTTCCCTAACTACCTCCTCTGTTTTAGAAATTTTTCCAGATGAGTCTCTTGTTCCTTCTACAAATACTTTAGACCCTTCTCCAGATATTTTTGATACTCCTCCTAGACAGGTTGAAGATGAACAGGTTGATGACGAGCTACCCCACCTAGAGCCTGGGTCCCCTGCCCCTGCTCCGCCTGAAGATCCTCCACAAGACATTCCACATCGCCACTCAACCCGGGTAAGATCCATTCCTACACATTTACTTGACTATCATTGTTACACTGCCCTTGCTACACTTCACGAGCCTCAAACCTATCGTGAGGCCTCCACTGACCCTTTATGGCAGATTGCAATGAAAGAGGAACTTGATGCATTAACCAAAAATCATACCTGGGATCTGGTCACTCTCCCTCCTGGACAGTCTGTGGTTGGTTGTAAGTGGATCTATAAGATCAAGACTCGCTCTGATGGGTCCATTGAGCGCTACAAGGCTCGTCTTGTTGCAAAAGGTTTTACACAGGAGTATGGGATTGATTATGAAGAGACCTTTGCTCCAGTTGCTCGTATCTCATCTGTTCGTGCCCTCTTAGCTGTTGCTGCTGCTAGTAAATGGGACCTTTTTCAGATGGATGTTAAAAATGCTTTCCTTAATGGGGATTTGAGTGAAGCAGTCTATATGCAACCTCCTCCTGGTCTCTCTGTTGACTCAAACAAGGTTTGTCATCTTCGACGTGCACTTTATGGTCTTAAACAAGCTCCACGAGCTTGGTTTGCCAAGTTTAGCTCCACTATCTTTCGCTTGGGTTACACTGCTAGTCCGTATGATTCTGCCTTATTTCTTCGTCGTACTGATAAAGGCACCATTTTGCTTCTTCTATATGTGGATGATATGATCATAACTGGTGATGACCTCAGTGGCATTCAAGAACTCAAGGATTTTCTCAGTCAGCAATTTGAGATGAAAGATCTTGGACATCTCAGTTATTTCTTGGGTCTTGAAATTACTCATTCCACAGATGGTCTTTATATTACTCAAGCCAAGTATGCTTCTGACCTTTTATCTCGAGCTGGACTTACTGACAGCAAGACTGTTGACACTCCGGTTGAACTTAATGCGCATTTGACACCCTCGGGGGGGAAACCATTGTCTAATCCTTCTCTTTACAGACGATTGGTTGGCAGCCTAGTTTATCTCACAGTTACTCGTCCAGACATCTCCTATGCTGTTCATCAGGTGAGCCAGTATCTGTCTGCTCCACGATCTACTCACTATGCTGCTGTTCTGCGCATTCTTCGATACCTGAAGGGCACTCTCTTCCATGGCCTTTTCTACTCAGCTCAGTCTCCTCTTGTACTTCGTGCATTTTCTGATGCTGATTGGGCAGGGGATCCCACTGATCGCAGGTCCACTACAGGTTATTGCTTTCTCCTTGGTTCTTCTTTAATTTCTTGGCGAAGTAAGAAACAAACCTTTGTGGCCCGCTCCAGTACTGAAGCAGAATATCGTGCCCTTGCTGATACCACATCTGAGCTCCTTTGGCTACGATGGCTTCTTAAGGATTTAGGTGTGTCCACATCCTCTGCTACTCCCCTTTATTGTGACAACCAGAGTGCCATTCATATTGCTCATAATGATGTCTTTCATGAACGGACTAAACACATCGAGATTGATTGTCATTTTATCCGTTATCATCTTGTCCATGGTGCTCTCAAGCTCTTCTCCGTCTCCTCCAAAGATCAACTTGCAGATATCTTCACCAAGTCACTTCCTAAGGGACGCACTCGTGATTTGGCTGACAACCTCAAGCTGGTCTCACATCCACCTTGAGTTTGAGGGGGGCTGTTAATGTATATTGTATTATGGGCTTTAGGCCCAATTACCTTTCTTGTATAGCACACTTGTACTACACTTTACTTGTACCGCACACTTACGCCTCCTATATAAGGCTCTGATGTATATTCTCTTATTATGAAATACAATACACTCTTCCAGTATTTCTAACACGAACAAATTAAAAATAAGTGTCATTGTTCATTTTTTTTTCCATGAAGGAGAACATGGATTCGAATCCTCTTCCCCATTTCCACTAAAAGTTTGGGGGGACAAGACCCAACTTAAACACTTGCAAAACACATTTTTCTTAACAGAGAATATATGCAATTAAGGGAGGCGTGAATGGCTTCTTCAACTATTTGAAGAACAAAGATGCTGGCAATGCAAGTGATTCCCGCACTGACTTTCAGTTGAGCAAGAAGAAGAAGTTGTCATTGATAGGAAAAGCACACTAGATTAGGCCGAAATGTAGTGGTAATCACCATTCATAGGTTGGTAGGAGAGCCTTGCAAAGAAACTTCGTGACAATAACATCTTCTATTTTGTGTATTAATTAATTGAGCTTACATAACATGCTCCACACTGCTTACAAAGATTAATTATGGGCTTGGCCTATAACGAACATAAAGAAAGAAAGAAAAAGGAAAAAAGCTAAGTCTAAAAAAGCTACTGAAGTTTAGGTCCTTCAGGAAAATCTGCAGGACAAATATATTATGAAAAATTCTTAATTTACAATGTACTAGCAATGTAAACTTATATTGTAGACATATAAAATGTTTGCAATGTTGTACACGTGTAAGTGTGATGCATAATTACATTGCTAATACAAAGTAAGCCTATAAAGGTCCTAATTACATTATTTCATAACAATGTTTTGATGTCCCTTGGAGAATATCCTATAACAATTTTTTGCCTTGCTAGTATTTTAGCGGTGCTATCCAGTCTTCTCATAAAGAACCTAGATTCAAAGCTAAGGCTATTGTATCATACAATTATCACATCTCTGTTTTTAAGACTTTGTAACTTTTTTTTAACTTTATATTTTTTTGACCCTATTAACTTTTACATGTCGGTGTGGTAATCGCATAGTCCAATATCTTACTCTTCCCCTCTACTTGAAACCAAAAAGAAAAAACCAACCGTTTTACTTAAATTTTCTTTTCTTTCTTAGTGACTATACAAAATCACAGACACTACAGAAGAAAATCGACCTCTGGAAAAATTCAGGTTCCACCACCGTTACATTTCCATGCAACCATGTCGACTTGATTAACCAAAGAGGAGAAAAAGAAAACAAAGGTCCATATGAGCAAATAATGAGAAATATTGACTCTGGTATTCTTTCTTTCTTTTATTTTTTTTTAACCAGAAGAAATGGATTTCTCAATTCCAAAAGCACGTGGCAAACTGCCTTGGCTAAAAGCATAAAAAATATAAATAAATAAATAAAAGTAGTACCATTTTTAATTTGATTTTGAAGTTATCAAAAATTGGTGGCAACTGGCAACCTGGGTCTAGAAGACTACAACTCTGGGCATGGCCGCATATGTAGCAAAGGAGTGAGGGATTTTTTTTTTTTTTTTTTTCTCAAACAAAGTTTTGGCTGGGTCAATTCAAACAAAATACATGGAAATAGAGACAGCAAAAATAGAAAAAGAGAGGAAAGAAAGAAAAAAAAAATACACCGGTGCTCCACCATCCCCGAGGAATACATAGAATAATAGAACAAGCAGCTCATCAAAATATTAGCAATTATATATTGAGTTGGTGGTCAAAATATCATCATGACAAATAACATAGATATTACTCAGTTATCGCATAACGTAGAATCGATAAGTTTGAGGACCCATTTTTTTTTGTTCAGCCAAATATATATATATATATATATATATATCATCCCTAATTTATAAAACTATTACACAAGTTGGTCACTTGGCAGTTCGACAACATCAAAGAATTATTACTATACTCGTAAAATTGCACCTTTTTTGATAGAATTCATAAAATTGCACTTGGATGATAGGAGTACAAGATTAAAACAACGTAAGGTTTTTTTATCTTTTAGTAGACCACAATTTCAACTTTCAACAGATTCCAGGAACCCAGTTGTCATTCGGATTCTTTTACTTTAAATAACAAGACCTTGAAAACCTAATATGTTGAGGTCAGAGACAGTGATGGAAAAACAAAAACTCAAAAACAACAGTATTAGATAAGAATGCCATTTGATATCAATCTCTTTAGATTTTTCCCAAAAGAGCCAGCCAAACCAATATCATATTCAATGCATTATCGACAATAGCAGGACTGCAGGAGCAACCAACCTCAATTAATTATTCTGGTTTTTTTCCTAAGATTTGCCGACATAGACATAATTTTCTTTTTCATCTTCACAAGCAGTTCTTTACTGAAAGAAAATACTTCAACCAATACGTCAAGAACCCCACGCAAGATTCCAAATTGCTTATAATGCATCATGGATGAGCGGATAAAACCAAAGGATATATATTAATAAAACCTAAAAAATACAATACATGTTCCTACAAGGCCCAACTAACCCAATGACCCAAAAGATAAAAACTGATGGCATTGGATGACAGCTACATATTTATATATTTGGGAAGAAAGAAAAAAAATTAAAAAGTAGAGGATGAAGAAGAGGAACACAGGATTTACATGTAAGACTACCTAAATCATTGAAGATCTATTAGAAGATGCCAGTATTTGCTTTAAAGGCTGAAATAATATTTAACAGTAGAAGCAGCTCCGGCAGCAATCTTAATAAACAGAACCTGGATGAGATGAGCTGAGTTGAGGCAGCTGATGGTTTGGCGGGAGCTCTTCCAGCAACAGCAGGAGAAACTGCACGCCCGCCAGGGGTGCTCTGCTGCTCAGTTGTCGGCAATGGATTAGATGGTGCACCGTCTGGAGGGGAAGTTAGGGACATTGTCTTACTATCACCAAGATCTTGACCTACATCAACAGAGAAGAAACAATACAGTAGAGTCATGGTTTCATTTCCTACTTGAATAGCATTTCAGCATGATGAATCAACTTTAACCACTTTGGCATATCTCCAAAAGCTATCGTGCAAATAAATATTTATGACAAGGCAAACAAATTGCTGTTGGCATCCCAATTCCAAGTGGAATGACCTGTTTCAAACATTGCATAAGGGCAAGCCACAATGCACTTGTGAATATCAGAATAGGTCTTTGATATAGATTAAAAGAGAGGGAAACTCACAATTTGAGCGGGACCATGCCAACTTTAAATTTTCCCTATCAAACACCATCCGGTATCCGGTCATATAGTTCTCTGCATTAGATTTAAAATAAAATTTAAAAAAAAAAAATTTTAAATCTTTTTAATGAAAAGAAGAGGAGGATTTTTATAGAGGAGTGGAGGTTTGTTATAGAATAGATTAAAGTACACATTTTGCAACCAAAAAATGTTGCATACTCACGTCCAATTGTTCCAATATCTTCACCAGTTGGCTGTATGGCTAAACAAAAACCATCAACTCCCTGCACCACAAAGGCACAATTTTAGATCCTGTACCACCAATCCCTACTGATATGATTCCTACCTTATAAGCTTCTACTGCATGAAGATATAATGATCAATTTAAATATATTCATCATGTAGTCCAACATGCTCCCTAAAAGTCAGTGCACATATAAATCATAGTCTTAATTCAAGCCAACAATGCAGTATGATTCATTACATTAATTACTAAGAATTGAACAAATGCAGCTCAAAAAAATAGTGTTAGTCATTGTAAGTATTTCCCCCAATTAATGACATTATTTTTAACTTGCCACCCAATTTAATAACTACACCATGATTTAAGTATTAGATTTACAGATAATATTACTAGGCAACTTTTAGTATGATTATCCACAAGTCAATTTAACAAGTACATCATGAATAATATAAGCCAAGACCGTTGTGCTCAGCTGCACTGTCCAGTCTCCTCCATGGGGAGAAGCTGAGTTTGAATCCCCCTCCCCACACTTGTTGTACGCCAAAAAAAAAAAAAAACCACATGATATAACTTTGTAGTTATACACCTATGATATAATTATTCTTCTTCAAAATACAAATAAATCATAAAACAGTTATGGGGTTCACCTTGAGTTAAGGACATAGCCCTCAAGACAGGTGCTCAGCACAGCTTAGTATTAAATTTGTTTCTCCAGATCGCTTGAAATTGTGGCATGGTTACGCTAGTAAGATAATATAAATGTCAATCTTTGCCCCAAGATTGGAATGAAAATATTTCATACTGAAGAGCACAAGAGCTTCAATATCATCTCCTAATCTATCCTTGTTAAGTTTCTTAGGTTATGAACAATTTACTTCTAAAGCTATTCAAAGAAGTCATACTTTTGATTTTTTTTTTTTTTTTTTTTTCCCTTATGCTAAGTTTAAATGCAATTCTGAAAATTACCTAAATATTAAAACCAAAGATTGCTACAGTCAAAGTTCTAACAACTTCCAGTCCAATCACTTTAGCCCTATAACTCAGTTATTCCTTAAAATGGAAATCCGGGTTGGGGAGAAGTGAAACATCATACCCAGTTGAAAATCTTCAGAAGTTAATTTGTACCCACCTGATTGCCATTGATTATAAAAACAGGATTATGGACCACAAAGCTATTGTTCAATGGGAACATGAGTGTCACAGAGGGAACCTTGGGCAATTCTTGCGAACTGTTTCATGAAAAACCACCTGAATGTCAGCACAACACATACATGCCTGCATACACACAAACATACAAGGAAGAGAGAGGAGGGTAGCTCTCAAACTCTTCATGTCATGCAAGTTCACCTGGATTTATAGCAATACTTCCAAGGATATCCTTCAAAGCTAGACCTTGTAGCATTGACATGTCTGTCAAACTATTATAAAGAAAGTCACATTAGGCATTAACAATGAAATAGGAATAAACATTAAATTGTTGAAATGCAAAAGAAATTACCTCCTTTACAATTTTTTCATATACTTCATCTGGAAGAAATGTAAATGATGCCCCACTATCAATCAATGCTCTGAAGCTCGTCAGCTTAAGACAAGAGTTTCCAATACAACAAGCATCCACCCCAACAATATAGGTTTTACTGAATCAAAACATGCATTGTTCGTAATTATCACAATGAAGAATTCAGAATGAGTATAAAGACTTAAGAAGACAGATTGACTGAGATAGGAAACAAATGTAAACTGTTTAGAAGTATATAAAAGGGTATGTACTATGTTCCATCTAAAGGCAGGAATGGAGTAGACTGTTGGGTGGCCAGTCCCAGGTCCCCAAAAAAAATTCTCCCCGAACCATCCTCATTAAAGCACATTGAGAAAGAGTTCCGAACCAATCCTGCTTTAGCAAGAACACTTGGAACTGAAATCTCTCCAAGTCCCAGACCCAAAAGACCATCAGGAGCCACACCATCCAAATAACCACCACTTTGTTTCATACCACATCTGCATTCAGAAATATACATAACAGGTATAACTCTTAATTAGGCCATCCCTGAAAACTCTTGGTAATGTTCAACAGATAAAAAGGTTAAAATTTAAGTGGCAGGGAATGATAATGAAGCACACCCTATAATGACTGGAGCCTGAACAGAAGTGTTTGATGTGTTATCACTGCCAGATGCAAGATTTAACATGTCCTCAACTAGCAATCCAGAACTTGATGTGCTTTCCGTGTAGTATTTTATATTGTAAGGGCATTGCTGCTTAGGACTTTTGCAGTTTGGACCTGATTCACATAACTGATGGCTGCAAGATAAATGCTTGCTGGTGCTTGAATCAGATGGATTGTACTCATTCAGATCTATATCCTGCATAATAGATGCCCCATATACGAGGGAGCACCTGCCAATCAATCATCGGAAATAAGTGCTAAACCTGTTACCAAGTCTTAGCAAAGCCTGCAAAACTTCGCTGAAACATATATACCCATACATCTTCATTTGTCTACATGTTTTCTTAACTTCATAATCTTTTGGTGTCCATACTTCTCTACTTAAAATGTATTCCTTTTTTTTTTTTTGGACACAAGAATGTATCTTCCTTATAATGCATTCTTCATTTCTCATTTTCTGAAGCTAAAATGAGAATCCACAAAAACGGGGATTCTCACTCTCCTATTTCATTAAAGTTACTAGACCCCACATGCAAATTTCCTAATGTAATTAGCTTGTAGAACTTGGTTAATTTTCTTTAAGAAATTGGGGGAGTTGTTACTAAGTATATTGCTTTTATTAGATATTTTATTTTGTACAAAATTATCTAATTATTAATAAATTAATGTAATTAGCTTTTTTTTTTTTTTTTTGATAGGTAATAATACTTTTATTCAAAAATACTGAGCATCATGTTCACGATGGTGAACATTCTGATCAGGAAAAAATACAGCAGTTTCAAAAACTTAATCTAATAGAGTGTAAGAAATCAGAAATAGAAATACAACTCGTAAAACCCCAAACACGAAGAAAAAAAAAAATGTAATTAGCTTGTTATTAAGGAAGTAAACTTTGGATAGGATAGAATGAACCAAAAAAAAAAAATACATGCGACCAATCCTAACTTATCTTGTTGAGGATCCATAGCACCCCAAAAAATTTGGACTAAGGTTTTGTTGTTGTAGTAATTAGCTTGTTATTGGAAATTGTAGAAATTTGTTTGTGCAAGTATATTGCTTTTTACAGATATTTGGAATAGGCTATGCATGACAAATTAAATATTATTTTTTTAAAAAAATGGGAACCCATCACCAGTTATTGGCAAAAAATGCATTATGCAAAAATTCATAACCAAATGCAATTACATTCAAAATAATTACTTTTCAGTATAAGTTTCAGCATAATACAAAATGCAATTTAAAATAAATAATAATAATAGTAATAATAATGCATTCTGCCATAATACAATTTTCAAAATGCATTCTATGATAACGCATTATGCTGAAATACGTTTTGCCAGTAGAGTTACTAAATGTTACCTAAGAAGATGGTATTTCAAAAGGCATAGATTATTCAAGAATGATGCAAAAGTATAATCACATACATTAGGAATAGATGAGGGGCTTATCCATGAAGTAAAAATGTTTACCTTGAATTTGAAATTGGCTTACTAAAAGGGGGAAAATGTGTCCAGGTGACAGTTATAGCATGAAGAGAATCATTATTATCACCATGTGTAGTCATGTATGGTCTCTTAACAGAATATCAATTGGCCAAATGTAACATAAGGATTTAATTTTTAAAAGGCCATACAGATAGTAAACTGCCTAAGGAATTTAGCAAGCCATGTCAAGTAACTATCTTGAGAACTAAGAAATGATTCGTGAACAACATTTGAGGTCTCAAGAAATAATATACATCAACACATGGATAATGTCATAGGATGAACAAATTATACATGAATAAATAACCGTCCCAAAATACAATCTTAAGAAATAAGGAATGGTCGAGAACTAAGGAGTGATCCATGATTGACAAGTGAGGTCTCAATATAGAAAAGAGTGACACAAAATCAAAGGCAACTAAAAATAACTAATCCCAAAATCATGGGTGACAAAGACTAAAAGAGACATATTTCTCCTAAAGTATCAATAATTGGCAGGATTGAAGCGTATATAAGGAGAGCTTTAGAGAAGAAGCATCACCAACACTTATAGACTTGCAATTGTCATTTCCTTTAGTGTTTAGTTGCAGATCCTTGCTCTTGAGAGAGTTAGAAGCTTCATGCCCAGAATCTTTTGTATAACTTCTCAATTAATGCAAGAGAGACAGATTTCTACTTTAATTGATTTATTTGCATTCATTTCATATTTTCTCTGTACATTTCAGTTGCATTTAACTCATCCAAATTTATCAAAGTCCACTTAATTGAGATGATACCAACCCACTTGAGCTGATATTCCTTCTCAAGATAGAAAAATCAGTAATGAGTTCTTAAGTTCGAAAACAATACCAAGGAACAAACTAGAGCTTATGCCCTTTTAACTGACAAAAACAGAATGAACGTTTTGACATTGACAGTTAAAATATATATATTTTTTTTTTTTTGATAAGTAATAAGTTTATTGATGTCAAAAAAGGGGAACACCCTAGTACACAGGGAGTGTTCAAACAATTAAGAACAAAAATTACAAGAATCTAAGAAATCAAGAAAAGATAAAAATGATTGGTTCCGCAAAGCAGCCAACCAACATGTAATTCCCTTTTCTATGAATTCTCAACATGTAGAATCAACGCAATTCAAATTATTTTTAAACAGGTTGATGATCGGGAAAAAAAAAAAAACAGTATTAAACATTAATTTAGCAAGAATCTTTAATTTTCTTTGTTACACTGATAGGAGGGGGTGGGGAATTTGGGTAAGAATCCTTAATTTTTAAGTGTTAGATAGAAGATTTAATTGTGTTATAATGATTAAATTAACCATTTCTTAACAGCTTAAAAACAGGTTGATGATAAAAACAAATGAAACAATCAGTTTGAAACATGAGTGTAACAAGAATCATTAGTGAAACATAAGACACATAATTCCCGATTTTCTATCAGCTTAAACTTTTGTTGGGATAAGCGGTAGTTTCTAACTATACCAAGTGATCTGAAATCTGAATTTGAACTTTGTGCACCTCCAAGCGTTTCCAACCGAGACATCTAAGGTTCAAATCCCCTCTCTCCCATTAAAACTATTGAATTATCAAAATTTTCAATACTGTTTCACTTCATCGAAATTTCCTCCAATTCAAATATTTTCCCCATACATTTCAATCCTAACGTATATATATTAAATGATGTAAAAAACACAAAGAGATCCAATATTATTGATCAAAGTAAAGCGTACCAGAGAACTATAGTAAGCGCTAGTTAAGGGAGCACACTGAATGCAATCGCATGGAACCCAAAGCAAATCACTCCCTGTATCCAATGCTACCAGAAACGACACATTTGGAGTTCCAATGTCAATCCATGCGTAATGTAACCTAAAAAAACACACAAAGAAATCAGAGAAATCATATATATTTTGAAACTAAGTAACGTATAGAAAGGGAAAGGTATACAAAAGCGAACCATCCGAAGTCGTTTCCGAACGACACCGTATTGCTGCCTTGAGAAGGGAAGAGGAGTTGGTAGTGAGCACCGAGCTTCATCTTCTGTCTATGGAAGTCGTTGCTTAACAGGACTCGGTAATAGTCTTTGCTCTTCTTCCTCCACGGCGACACTCCGGCACTGCCGTTCGTCTCCGACGGCGAAAACTTGAGCGCCTTCGCTGCTTCGTCTGAGAAGCGGTGAATTAGCCTCAACGACAGCGTCGTCGAAGCCAGAGCAATATACTCGTTCTCGACTGCGAGCCACGCCGCCGTCAAGAAATAAATTAGAAGCCAAGCCGACTTAGCCGCCATAGCCACTCGAGCTCACAGAAAAAAGTGAAGGTTTTGAGGTTGAGGTTGAGATCTAGGGTTTGGGATTCTCTGAGGAAATAGCTAGGGAGAATTGGAATGAAGACGAGAGAAGAGGGAGGGAGGTGCGCAATGCGCACTATGTAGTCTATGTTGTTCTTCAGAAATGTGAGCCAGAACTGAACGAGGGAGTGAGAGAGAGAGAGAGAGTGATGAAATGGTAATGGCATAGTGTAAGTAAACTCTAGTGTCACCTGAATATTAAAGTGTAATTTTAAAAATTTTACGTAATTAATTTATGAGAAATGTTATCTTACTACATTTTTCCCTTTGCGTCACGTTATTACCGACTATTATTGAAGTAAGTATTTCTT
This sequence comes from Quercus lobata, assembly GCF_001633185.2. Classification (NCBI taxonomy): domain Eukaryota; kingdom Viridiplantae; phylum Streptophyta; class Magnoliopsida; order Fagales; family Fagaceae; genus Quercus; species Quercus lobata. The sequence continues at coordinate 50,493,184 of NC_044909.1, forward strand.
GAGATGGACTAATTTTTTTTTTTATATAGAGTTTTAATTTACTGCGTTCGTTTTTAATGATAACTCTTTATTATCAGACCAAGATATCAATCAGTTTTTAATATGAGTAAAAATTAAACCTTAGATCTCTTATTCAACTGTCAGATACTTTACTAATTAAGCTAACTAAAACTCACTGAGATGAATTCATTAGACCTATGTCTTACTACGATATGGGTCTCATGTATGTTAGTAAGATATGATCTCATGAGCACGTCTCATATAAGATTTTTTCCTATTATCGATGAGTAAAAAAGTAATTTTAATGTTTTTTTTTAATAATCAAGTAATTTTAGTATTGATCTCAAATTTAAAGTAATTTTAGCATTGTTCAAATTTAAAGTAATTTTAGTGTTGAACTCAAATTTGAACAACCAACAAGAAGTTATATTTTATCTTTATGTTAGAATCTCTTTACTTCTTTCTTGTGTGTATTTATTTCTCAAAAAAATATATATTTTCTTTAAAAAAAGTATTTGATATCAAATGATTCTATATTAGTAGTATCAAAAACTAATAAGTGTGAGACATGTCAATAAAAAATAACTAATCTATTAACAATTGAAAGACATGTTAGTAGGTAATTATTTTTACACATATATCACTCATTTATTGAATTTTGATACCAATAACATAATATCATTCAATACAAAAAAGATTTTTTTTAATTTAATAATTTATGAGTTAGTAGAAACAAAGAGTATGATTGCGCTGCGAAGACGCGCCACGTAGGTGGTCCCCAAAGCCCTTTACGTGTCAGCTAATTTAACGTGGTATGATTGGGGTGGACATTTTGTCTCGACTTGGGCCCATACTTTTTTTTTTTTTTTTACATGGATTTTAAAACTTCATTTTTATAAATTATAAGTAATAGACTAATAGATAATAGTCGTTTTGTCAATTTTCTACAACCAAAAGAAATCAAAATATTCATATTGGCTTAAAATTAACATTTTTTACTAATATTTTAGTTTATTACTTTATTTAAATATATATATAATTTTTTTTTTTTTTTGAGAAAAAACTTCGCTGAATATTATTAAGGTATGCTAGTAAGATCAGCCTGAACAACAGGTAATAGATCTGGTGGCACATTTTTCATCCAGATTTGCATATGATTGAGGGTTTTTGACTTCCTCGCTAGAGAGTGAGCTAACTTATTACCCATGCGACGTACAAGAGAAGTTTTAAAAGCTGGAAGGAAATTACTGAGATATACAATGTCTTGCACTAAATGTCCATAGGATGAAAAGTTTCTGCCTTCTTCTAGCAAAGCCTTGTGTAGTGTTTCAGAGTCCCCTTCAAGTATGATGTGATCAAAGCCCAGCTCCACAGCAAGTTCAAGAGCTCTCCGTGCTGCAAGGACTTCGACCTCTATGACTGACATTGGCAATGGAATTTTTTGGGACAAAGATGCCATAACTCTGCCGTCTTTGTTTTGTATGACAACACCCAATCCTGCACTGTTATCGTCGGCAAAGGTGGCACCATCGAAGTTAATCTTGTACCAGTTATCATGGGGCGGAGTCCATGTTGCTGCCTGTGTTCTCCCCTGTTTTGTGGACGTCATGGGGCTGGAATGGGACTCAAGTTGTCGCTCCCTAGAGTGTTCCAGCACCTTGTCCAGTGGGAGTGTTGGTTTTCCGAGTCGGAGATTATTTCTCCGGTTCCACAGGTTCCATATCATCAAGGAGAAGAGCGCCAGATCTGATGTACCTGCAAAAACCAAACCAATAAAGTCAGTGAAACATGTGCTCTGTTTGAGAGTGCCTTGATTCCATTCCGGTATGGAATTTCCAAGGGATTGCAAATCTGGACAACGGTAGAGAGCATGGATAATATCTTCATCTTCTTGTTTGCATATCTCACACTGTGCATCAGATGTGATCTTGCGCCGAAACAGATTTGCTTTAGTGGGTAGGGAGTTTTTGCAAGCTTTCCATAACAGAGTCTTCACTTTGTTTGGAACTTCAAGAGTCCAGATTTTATTCCACAGTGGTTTCAGAGCTTGAGTTGATGATTGACCCGGTTGTTGCACTCTAGAGGCTTCCTGTAAAAACCGGTATCCTGACTTGACCGTGTATCTTCCGTCCGGTGTGAATGGCCATATAAGGACATCATCTTGAATGGTGCGGCATAGGGGAATGGTTTTTATAATTGATGCTTCAAACTCATAAAAAACTCTATCAACCAAATCAGCCTTCCATATTTTTTGCCCTTGGTCAATAAAATCTCCAACCTTAGCACCTTCCCACCCAACCACTACAGGCGTGATGATTCTAGGAGTATATTTAGTAGGCAGCCAATTCTCCCCCCAAACATTGACAGATAGGCCTGACCCTATTCTCCATGCTGCACCTTTCTTGATAACATCTCTCCCCTTCAAAATACTCTTCCAAGCATATGAGGCGTTTGCCGGATTTTTTGCTTCCATGATTGTAGAATTTGGAAAAAACTTCGCCTTGAAGACCCGGTAGAATAAAGAATCCGTGTCATGAAGTAGACGCCAAGTTTGTTTGGCTAGGAAGGCATCATTAAACAAAGCAAGGTCTTTGAAGCCCATACCCCCTTGGTTTTTGGGTTTACACAAATCTTGCCATTTAACCCAATGAATTTTCCTATTATCACCCTTTTGGCCCCAAAAAAATCTGCATATCATTGATTCAATCTCATGGCACAAGGAAAGTGGTAGTTTGAAGCATGTCATTGTGTAAGTGGGTAGAGCTTGGGCCACAGATTTGATTAGAATCTCCCGTCCCGCTTGAGATAAGAGCTTAGCTTCCCAACCAGCTAGTCTTTTCCAAACTTGTTGCTTGATATGGGTGAAACTCTCCTTCTTTTTTCGACCCACAAGTGATGGAAGGCCAAGATATTTTTCATATTGTTGAATGACCGAAACTCCAAGCATAGATTTGATTGAAGCTTGCATCTCTTCGGATGTGGATTTGCTAAAGAAGAGAGTAGTCTTGGTGCGATAATTTGTTGCCCCGAAGCATTCTCATATTTAGCCAAGATATCAAGTAAGCATTGGCATTCACTTTCCTTAGCCCTGCAAAAAATCACACTATCGTCTGCAAAAAGTAGGTGGGTTAGCTTAGGACCATTTTGACAAATAGATACTCCTTTTATGTCTCCATTAAGGGCTGCCTTATTGATTAGGCCATGTAGGCCTTCAGTGCACATGAGAAAGAGGTGGGGGGACAGGGGATCCCCTTGTCTGAGACCTCTTGTAGGAGAAATATTGCCATGGGGTTCCCCATTAATCAAAATAGAGTAGGATGCATTAGTAATACAGAGCATCATAAGGTGTACCCATCTACTATGAAAACCCATCTTCACCAAAACCTGCTCCATGTAAGACCATTCCACTCTATCATAGGCCTTGCTCATATCAAGTTTCAAAGACATAAAACCTGTTTTACCTTTATTATGATTTCTCATATGATGCAAGGTTTCAAAAGCCACTAAAATATTGTCAGAAATCAGGCGATCAAACAAAAAAGCACTCTGATGTTCAGAAATAAGCTGAGGCATAATCTTTTTCAATCTATTTGCCAAAACTTTAGCAAAAATACGATAAAGCACATTACTCAAGCTTATAGGCCTAAATTGAGACACATATTCCGGATCTTTAACTTTAGGAATTAAAGTTATATAGGAATGACCAAGAGATTGTGGCAAAGTACCTGTGTTCAGATAATGTAAAATGGAGTGGGAAACATCCGAACCAACCAGGGACCAATAACTTTGATAGAACAAAGGAGGCATGCCGTCGGGGCCAGGAGCTTTCAAAGGTGCCATTTCTTTCACTGCAACTTCAACTTCGTGAATGGTGAATGCCCTTGTGAGTGTGTCGTTCATAGACTCAGTGACTACTTGAGGAATAACTTCAACCACATCCTCCAAGTTTTCCGGATTAACTGTTGTAAAGAGATCCCTATAGAACCCGAGAATGGTGTCATTTACTTGGCTCTGGCTTGTGCACCACCTACCCGTGGAGTCATACAATTTAGTAATGTAATTACATCGGCGCCGCTGAGAAGCTTTGCTGTGGAAGAACTTAGTGTTGCGGTCACCATCTTTCAACCACAAGATCCTGGACCTTTGTCTCCACATTTGTGCCTCTTTATCAAGAAGTAAGTTTATTTCCGATTCCAGTACTCTCAATCTTCTAGAATCACCAGTTCGGACCGAAACTCTCTCTGCCTGCTGTAATTCTTTTCTTTTTTTCTCTAACTCCCGTCGTACATTACCAAAGTGTCTTTTGCTCCAACATAATAATTCATGGCCACATTTGTCTATTTTTTTCAGCACTCTAATATCGCACGGTTCCAAGCTATTCTCAGTCCATACTGCCTCAATGGTCTCTCCGCACCCCTTGTCAGTCATCCACATTTGTTCGAAGCGAAAAGGTTTCTGAAAGTTTGTTGACATACCTTCAGGATTGATCCATATTGGCTTGTGGTCTGAAACTATTGTGTCTAAGTGGTGGACTTTTGTTCCAGGAAACATACTAAACCATTCAGTTGTAGCCAAAGCCCTATCTAACCGTTCCCAAACAGTGTAGTCAGCAAAGTGTTTATGCCAAGTAAAAGGGAAGCCCACAAAGCCAAGGTCTATAAAAGCGCATTCATCCACCACATCTCGGAAGAGTTGCATCTGTCTGTGCGACCTTGGTCTACCACCACTTTTTTCAGATTGGCGAGTAATTTCGTTGAAATCTCCGGCACACAACCATGGTGAAGTTCTCCTGTTTTTTAATTGCCGTAGCTTGGCCCAAGATTCAGGTTGTTTTTGTGTAGCCGGTTCTCCGTAAAAACCCGTAAATCTCCATTCATTAACCTGGTTTTTGTTGATTGTGCTATCAATATGATTTGGAGAAAAAGTCTCAATATCCAGGGGAAAATCTTCCTTCCAGAATAAGGCCAGCCCCCCTGCCTTATCTCTCCTTGGTGATTCAAACATGTTTTTAAACTGAATTTTATTCTGAACTCTCTCTAGCCTTGCTCTATCGGTCCATGTTTCGGCTATGAACACAACCGAGGGATCTTTTGCCCGCACCATATCCGCAAGCTGATCTTCTGTACGTAGGTTCCCAAGCCCACGACAGTTCCAAACGAGTAGACTCATTGCTTCTGGCAGGGCTGGGAACCAGCCTCCGCCAATATCACGATGCTTTCATTATCAATTTGAGAAACCAGATATTTCTTGCTTGGTAACTCAGACTGATGTGCTTGGTGAGGAGCTGCACGTTTCTGCCCCACTGGTTCAGTCTTAATGTGAGTTTCATGTGTTTCCAATCTTGGGATGCGTTTCCAAGTAGCCACGGGAGGGGTGATTTTAGGTGCTCTGTTTTCGGGTGATGGAGCAGAGGTGTTTATGGATATAGTGGAGGATGGTGGGGTCGGATTATGTGTGTTAGTGTTAATTTTTGAGGTGTGGATGATTGGTGGGGCCGTGTTGGGTGTAAGAAGGGATGATGGAGTGTCATATGGTGCTCTGTTTTCGGGTAGAGGAGCAGAGGTGTTTATGGAGGTATTGGGTGATGATGGGGTCGGGTTGTTTGTAATAGAATTGTTGTTGGAGGTGGAAGTGATTGTTGGAGCCATGTTGGGTGTAGGAAGAGATGATGGAGTGTCCTTTGATGCTCTGTTTTTGGAGAAAGAAGCAGACGCGGTTTGGCGGGTAAGGTGGGGTAGGGACGTTTGGTTTGGCAACTGCTGAGATGTAGGAAGTTGGTTATGAATTGTGGAGGGAGAGGAGTTGCACGTGATTATGGGATGGGTGTTAGTATGGGTTACGTCCATTATGGGAGAGGTGTGATTAATTTTGGGAGTTTTTGGAGTATTGCATGGTGGTGGGGTCGGGTTGACATTGATAAGGTTGGGAGTATTTATGGGTAGTGGGATCGGGTTGGGAGTATGTAGGGATGGTGTGATCGGGTTGAGATTATGTTGGGTTTTGGCTGGGACATTTGATTTTTGAATGGATTGTGGCGTAACAGGGGGGTTGTGAAGGGATATTTTTGTTTGAGGAGGGAAATAAGTTTGGGGAGTATTTTCAGTATCCATAGGTTGCTCATGCACGTTATTCCCAGGTAAGTCAAACCTCCGCAATTCTCGGTCAATTTCCTCTATTTGTTTCTCTAATGTCTCCAAATTAGCTTGTGGTTGCGCCAAATCCGGACCTGATTGATTATGGCCAGCTCGACCATTCTGTGTAAGGAAAGAATTTTCTGAAGTTTCATTTATTACTTCCACCGTTTCAGTATTTTCTTGATTAGGCTGAGACGCTCCCTGTGTACGTTTCAAAAATTCATCTGTTGCCGACAGCCGCCGTGAAAAGCCACCAGGTTCTCCTCTTACTGGTATGTCCTTGTTTTTGACATAGAAGCCCGGCACTGTGATCACTGCCTTGCGCGAGCTTACAAAGGGAGGAGCCCGTATCCAAGGACCATACTGCTTATCTGTTTCTTCAAGTGTACCCTCACTGTCTAACCACAACTCACAATCACGGTCATTATGCGTTAGGCACCCACACCAATAACACAGATTGGGCAGCCGCTCACATTTGAAAGAAACCCATAATTCTTTATCATCCTCGAGGCAGATAACCCTTCCCCGACTTAAAGGTTGAGATATATCAATAAGGATCTGCACTCTCATGAAACCACCCCCATCTTCAATGGGCACTTTTGGGTGGCATATGACTTTCCCTATGGTGTCACAAAGTCCTGCCGCCACTGTCGGGTTCATATATCCCAAAGGAATACCATGTACCTGCACCCAAAAATGCGTGAGATTAAATGATAGTTCTTCCACAATTGAGTCCTTACCATATCGTTGTAGGACCACAAGATGCTTGTCAAAACTCCACGGCTCGTTGGCCATAATCGTATCCACCTCTTCCTCATTGTCAAAAGTGAATAAGATAACATGGTTGCCAAGATTTTTAACCCTGAAGCCGTTTTTGGATCACCATAACGGCTTGAAGGTTGCTGTAATTGCATCAGTGTTTAAGGCTCGTTTCGTCAAAAATTTTGCAACAATAGTATATTCAGCAGAAGCCAAATTTGAATGTAACCGGAACTTAGGTCCTTCTCTGTGCGAAAGAGAGAGCCCATTCCACTGTACAGCGAGATCCTCCATGGTGCAAGGGATGAATAGTGTTTCCCTATCCCCGAAGAAGAAAACCCACAACAAAAACCTTAGTGTAACGTTGTTACCCTAAGGGACAAAACAGCACCTTCAAAGAGGGACGGCGGTTCTACAACCTAGGAGAGGTTAGAGCAGCCAACCTTCACTAGCGACAGAGAAACAAAGTGAATATTATCGCTTTGGATTTCAAAAATTTCATTCGTTTTTTTTAAAAGGAGAAATGAAATAGGATTTTTTTTTTTTAACAAATAAAAAAGCTTTCAACAAAAAATTAATTGAACCTATATTTATTGTCCATTTAGGAATAGCTTATTTAGCTAAAAGCCTAAAACTGAAAAAAAATTTGTTAAAAATACTGTAAATAAAGTTAAAAGGTAACTAAAATAGTATAGTAAGACCTATAAATAGTACCAAAAAGTGTAATGGGATTCATAAATAGTAGTAAAAATAAACTGAATAATAGCTGTAAGGTCACGTTTTTCTAGCCAAGCCCAAGATGCATGGGACCTTAGACCAATGAGCCTGATACAATGAATTTGTAGAGAGTGGGCCAAAGAGTTAGGCTTTAGTGTATGGACAACGGTCATCACGGTGTTCTTCAAGGACCGAGTTTTCCAGGGGGGATTTACTCCTCGGCATGGTCCGGGGAGCTTTTTCTGGTGCCTCTGGTGAGATAAGGGGTATCCGCCCCGCCTTTCTGTTTCTCTTTACTCCCTTTTTATAGTAATTTCCCTCCTCCTAAATGGGGTTCCTAGAGTAAGTACTTGTCCCATCAGCCCTTCCCTCTATTTGTTGGAAGTGGTTGTAAGGACAAAGAAGTATGATCATGTCAGGCACAAGGCACTGAATGCAATAATGGCAGCCTTTCCCTTAGACGCTTCCGTTTTCTCCGTTGTCCTTTTCTGTTTTAGTGCTTTTCCTGCCCAGTGGAACGATGTGGAGTGTCACTACCAATGGCAGGTTGCCTCTTTTATCCTCGACTATATCCATGCTGAGGAGGATTCTCCCCATGGCCGAGGAGGGGTTTTTCCTTGGGCTGGGCCTCTAACCCAATGTAGACATCGACATGGACCTATTAGTCTTTTGCCCCCCACAATAGTCCCTCAAAATCTTATTGTCTGGCTCCTCGGACGGAGAGGAGGGTTTTGGTGACATCAGGCCTCTGTCACGGCTTGCCAATTCTTGCCCTCAATTAATGCCAAAGTCTCTTCGTTTGTTTGAGGTGCATTCCTAGCTGTGAGACATTCTTTTAGTCTATCCAAGCCGCGTTCCTGTCGTTTCAGTACACGAGGCGCGCTTTAATTAGGGCCCTTTCACGAGATTGATCTCGTTTGTAATTCCTTCTTGGAGATTTAGGGCGAATTGATTGCCTCCAGATTTGTCCCCTATATAAGACGCGCGGTGGGAGATCGTCCCCTTTTATTTGCAAACCCTTGAGTTTTTCAGGTTTCTAACTCCCCAAATGTTCCCAAAGTCCCTACTATGAGAGTGACTGGGATTTAGGGAGTGAAATGGTCATGGTTAGGGTGAGGGTGAAGGAACAAAACCCTCTTTAGAAGCCTTGGATATCTCTGAGATTCAGAATGGCCCGGTCAAGGCAAGGGAGGCAAAGGTTGAAGATATTTCTCCCCCTCGACTGGACAAGAAAGAAGTCTCTCTTCCTTTAACCAAAATCCGAAGCAAATGTAGGTCACATCAGATTTTTGGTGCGACAGCACTGGGATTTTCATCCGGCGCCATGTGCCACGAATGTAAGGGTTTGGGCCTCCCATTTCCGGTACCATCCATACTTGCTCGGTTGCTGCTAGAGCGATACTTGCTCGATTGCTGCTAAAGCAAGTATGGAGATTTTGGCGTCTCTGCTTCTTCTCCTCTTCCACCGCCGATACCATCCAGACTTGCTTGATTGCTGCTAGAGCAAGGTCGTGGATCAAGTGTCTCCGCTTCTTCTTCTCTTCTACCGTTGGTGCCATCCGTACTTGCGCTATTGCTATTGGAGCTAGGTTTAGGATTCACCCTTCCCATGTTACCCCCCCCCCCCATTTTTTTTATAGTTAGCCTCTGATATAGGCTTGTTTAAACTCTTTTATGTACATTGTACTATTTCCTTATCTAATAAAAGATGATTTTATCTCATTTTGCGTATCCTTTCTTTTCTACAATAATTATTTTGTGAATAAATGTGCTGGTGTTTTTTCTTCCTAACGGTACTTAGAACCGATGCCATTGCCAATAAAGAGTTATCACTTTGAATTTATCAAAACTGATGGGCACAACAATGCTGACTTTGAGTAGGTTAACTATATAAGATTAACCGGGATAACAGCCGCATGCTCCATACTGCGAACGAGGTGGATGCCCGAGGACGTGTAACCTAAAATAAACTGTCCGAGGGGGTCGCTGGGTTCTAGGGTTCTTTTCCACGTCTCCGACGATATTCACAGCTTTAACTCGCTCTAGGCGTCTGGTCCGAGGACCGGGGCATGACTATACCTAGTCTAAACACTTAGAAATGTACCATTGTGTGTTAGTTTCCATAAAGCCGGAGGTCCAAGGACCACGCAGGACCTCCATTCCGTCCAGGACTTAAGCCTTTCTTAATGTAGTTAGCTTCCCGTAGGTTTTAGTCCAAGGACCACGCAAGATCTTGGTTCTATCTAGCACTTAGGCTTTTGGAGCGACTAGTTTCCCCATAGTTTTGAGTCCGAGGACCATGCAAGACCTTGGTTCTGTCTAACACTTAAGCTTTTAGAGTGACTAATTTCCTCATAGGTTTGAGTCCGAGGACCATGCAAGACCTTGGTTCTGTCTAGCACTTATGCTCTTGGAGTGACTAGTTTCCCCATAAGTTTGAGTCCGAGGACCATGCAAGACCTTGGTTCTGTCTAGCACTTAAGCTTTTGGAGTGACTAGTTTCCCCATAGGTTTGAGTCCGAGGACCATGCAAAACCTTGGTTCTATCTAGCACTTAGGCTCTTGGAGTGGCTAGTTTCCCCATAGGTTTGATTCCGAGGACCATGCAAGACCTTGGTTTTGTCTAGCACTTAGGCTTTTGGAGTGACTAGTTTCCCCATAGATTTGAGTTCGAGGACCATGCAAGACATTGGTTCTGTCTAGCACTTATGCTCTTGGAGTGACTAGTTTCCCCATAAGTTTGAGTCCGAGGACCATGCAAGACTCTGATTCTGTCTAGCACTTAGACTTTTGGTTAGGCCATCAACTTCTTTCTCCGGAGGGGATTCAGCGAACTGGACTACTAGGCCCGCGAGAATTAGCCCATTGTCAAGTGCCCGGGGCACATTTGACATCAGAAGCCCCTAGGACCACGTTTCGCTTAGCAACCCTTCCCACGTAATCAACGCTTCGAAGTGTGGGCCTGAGTGGAAGCTGAGTTACGACAACGATGGTGTATTTTAGGAAATAATGGGGAGGCTTTCATGTAGCTTGTACCACCGCCACAACGGTCTTCCTGATGGACTCTTACTGGCAGGAGCTTGATCCCACCGTGATCAGCCATTGCACTTGCTAACGCACAAGCTCTTCCCACAGACGGCGCCAATTGTAGGGTCACGTTTTTCTGACCAAGCCCAAGATACATGGGACCTTGACCAGTGAGCCCGGTACAATGAATTTGTAGAGAATGAGCCAAAGAGCTAAGTTTTAGTGTATGGACAACGGTCATCACGGTGTTCTTCAAGGACCGAGTTTTCCAGGGGGGATTTGCTCCTTGGCACAGTCTAGGGAGCTTTTTCTAGTGCCTCTGGTGAGATAAGGGGTCTCCGCCCCGTCTTTCTGTTTCTCTTTTACTCCCTTTTTATAGTAATTTCCTTCCTCCTGAATGGGGTCCCTAGGGTAGGTACTTGTCCTATCAGCCATTCCCTCCATTTGTTGGGAGTGGTTGTAAGGACAGAGAAGTATGGCCATGTCAGGCACAAGGCACTGAATGCAATAATGGCAGCCTTTCCCTTAGACGCTTCCGTTTTCTCCGTTGTCCTTTTCTACTTTAGTGCTTTTCCTGCCCTGTGGAACGATGTGGAGTGTCATTACCAGTGGCAGGTTGCCTCTTTTATCCTCGGCTATATCCATGTTGAGGAGGATTCTCCCCATGGCCGAGGAGGGGTTTTTCCTTGGGCTGGGCCCCTGGCCCAGTGTAGACATCGACATGGGCCTATTAGTCTTTTGCCCCCCACAATAGCAAATATAAGCTAAATAGTAAAAAAAAACTAGCTTTTTAAGCCAATGCCAAATGCAATGCAATTTCTTGTGCTTTGTTGATTGCTTATTTGCTAAAGATATTATAGTGAAAAATAGGGAGAAATTTTATGCAGCCCATCAAAATAAGTTCAAAAGAGCTCTCCAAAATAAATAAATAAATAAAAAGTTCAAAAGGCCAAAATAATTGGTTTTTTATGCTTGCCAATCATAAGAAGCAAGAGCTTATTTTTATATGTGTTTGTTTGAAAACATTTTATCTATCTTTTTGCTAAAAATACAGTAAATAAAGGTAAAAATTAAATAAAATAAGTAACTCACGTAGGACCTGCAAATAATATGAAAAATAAGCAATAATATAGCTTATAATCAATATCCAAACACACACTACAATTCGTCTAGTATTTAGTCAAAAAATCCGATTCTAACACTATCCAACTTTTTTTTCTACACAAACAATGGAATCAAAAGTGATAGGATGAGCTCCTCCTCCTAGAGTCCTAATGTGCTATGTCATATGATGCCAAAAATCGTCAGTGAGCCGCACAGTCCTCACATGCTTTAGATAAAACCTGCAAAACTGAAACAAAGAAGACTTTGCAAAGAGTACCAGTATGGTACCGGCCAAATACCCTCCGAAAGTTAAATTATAGAGAATTTCTACAACTCTAAAGTGCCAGAGTTGGGAGAATTACGCGTACTTTGATTTGTGAGGGTTTTGGGGTTTTATTGTAGCGTGGAGTTGACATTTGTTTCTTGGCAAAGAAGATTTTTCCTTGTAGGGAAGATCCTCGTTAATACACGCATTTTGCAGGATCCTTTCCTTGTAGATTCCTTTGCTTAGGGTTAGTCGTGTGATGCAAGGTATTTCCTTGCACAGATATTCATGGAGACCAAGACAAACCACGCTGGACCCGTCGATTTCTTGCTTCGTCTGAAACTTCCTGTCAGCTTCATTGAGACAACCATCGGGTATCATGGGACCATCATCTTTTTGTGGTGTCGTTGCTTTTGGTCCCGACCGCTTATGGGAAGCCGACGAGCTCAGAGGAGCCGTCGGCTTCCTTATGTGTCATACTTTGAATCTATTCAACGTGAACACCCTTATCATCATAGAAGATAGACAACATCACCCAACAAGGATGAACTAAAAGGTTGGACAATTGATATCAGATTTTCTTATCAAGTAATTATTAAAGGCTCTCGGAGCGTAGTGATGACGTCAATGTGTTCTAGGAGTACCTAATAATTATCCATCTTTATCATTTAAGCATAGTTCTTGAAACATGATAGCTAAATTTACAAGGTAACAACCATAAGCTCTAACTCTAAACCACCTTGAAGTATGCATCCTAAAATCTCGTGAATGCACAATAAGTACATGCTCAAACCTTAACCATGTAATGATAAAAAAGACAAAGGAAATCAAGCAAGTCAATATAAGCTACCAACTCTAAAACCAAGCAATAAAGGGGGGGAAAACTCATAAATTACTTCTTTACCACAAAAACAAATATGATAAAATTCTGTTTAGTTGGAGTGAAAACTAGAGGGAGAGAAAATGGTGAGAATGTGTATTTGGTTAAACAGAGTGATTTTGGGGGAGAGAATTGTTTTCTCCCCATGCTTACTTTTCATGAAGAGAGTGTTTTGGTGTTTTTCACCCTAAATTACCTGTACGTCCCTCTCCCTCTTTCATGATGGTTCCCCACCCCCCCCCCCCTTTTTTTCTTTTTCAAGGTTAAACATTTAGATTTGTTTTTTAACTCTTTTTTTCAAAATTATTAATATTTTTTTTATGTAATATGGACATAAGGGTAAATTTATACAAACATGATTTTCTATCCTCTTTTGTTTTATTGTTTTTTTTTTTTCCTTAACTAAACAAAAGAGATTTTTACTCCTCAACTTTTCCATGTCTCAACCAAACACACATGAGGGAAAACTAAAATATTTTATATCTACATCACAACCATATTCTATCCACTCACTTTTCCATCCTCCAATCAAACGGACCCTAAGTGTTGATTTAAGTATCGAAGAAGATAAGGCTGATACCATACCCGTAGATTATCTAATCTTCCATTTCTGCAAGCTGTCTTGGACATGAGTTGGACACGAGAGCATCACTACTCAATAAAATTTTTTAAATCCTTTTATGATATATAATTATTTAAAAAAATTAAAGATTTAACTTATAAAAATAGGAGCTTGGCCCTCCCAAATGTGAGTTAGTCCACTGGTTCTCTTTAAAAATAAAGAGAAAATTATATTTAAAACAGTATAATTTAGGAGTTATAACAAATTAATGAAAAAGACTTAAAGTAATGGCATACTAAATACTAATTGTGTGTCAAACGCATTGTAACTCAATTATTTAACACATTCTTCTAGTATTTTCAAATAATATGTTATCCATATTCGAATCTATCTCCTTCAATTATCGATTTTCTTTTCTTTTTTCTTTTTTCGGTGGGGGGACTAAATAAGAGAGCTAATATCGTTTGGCTTTTACAAATATTGTATACATTTTGATTAATTTTTATTGAAAATTTATTTACGAAAGTGTTTTTTATTTTTATTTTTATATAAGATATAAATTCTACTATAATTTAATCTAAATATTTATGTGTGTAAAACTCCTTCTTGAAGACTTAAACTCCGGCCTTTACTTCTATACCCCACAAGCATTTACACTTATGAAGTGACCATCACACAAATTAACAAAACAAGATTTGTATTTTTTTTAAAGAGTCCGGTTAATGTGTGCCATAAGTAATCCATTTTTAGAATTATTTTCTCGAGAATTGAAAAAGTTGTCAATATTTTTTCAATTCCTGAGAAAATTTTTTCAAAAAATGAAAATTATTGTGTACCTTTAGGGCATACATTATTAAAATTTTGTTTAAATGAGACTTAAAAAAATATTTTTTTAAAAAAAGAAATTAAATAAAAAAAACCTAATCCGAAGAGAAAGAAGCAGGTGAAATTGGGTGGACGTATGTAATAGAAGCAGTAGTTTGATGATTTGATTTGACGCATGGAAAAGGAATTATTGCCTGCAAAAGTAGAAGGACCCATGTGAGCAAAGCTTGAGACAGTGACTGCTTGTCGCGAGACGAGACAGCCACTGGTCCGTGTCTTAAGCGTAGGAGAGATTAGCCTCTTATTTTCTGCCAAGCTAGTGGGGCGGAAAGCAACCTATCACCGCCCTCTATACCCTTTATCCCAACTCCATCCACAAACCCCTGAAAAAAACAAAAATTAATAATAATGGTTTAATCCATTCTGGTGGTAAATGCTCATTTAGGGCTCCACAAATGATTGCTACTTTTTACTTTTTATTGAATCCCATAAATGATTGCACTTCTCGATCACATCTTTATTCTTTTGTATTAAGTAGTTTGTGTGACGCATCTTCTTTCATGACAAGAAAGGTTGAATAGTTAATTTTTTTTTTTTTAACCTTATCCGTTCTTTTTTGTAGGATTTTATTTTGATGACCTTATTTATACAGAAAGAATGATTTTTTTTTTCCCAATTTCAAAATTTTTTTTTTTTTAAATTTTATTAACTGAAATCATTTGTTTGATTTTACTATGTATTTATGTTCCTTTTTTAAAGAGTAGTACCATTATTGACAAAAATGGAAAAATGTTGGTATGAAAAATGTTAAAACCACATAATTTTACATAATTTTAATCACAATTTGTCCAGTGATGAGTTGAGGTCAAAATTGTTCAGAATTATGTAGTTCTAGTATTGCTCAAAATCAAAAGTTATAGTTATGCACATGGAATACATTAAAGGCCTCATTGTATTTTATTTTTTCTGATGCTGGACAAAATCCACAGGAAATCAAAAGATAGCCCTCACATTAATCGAAGTGTAATAGCAGAAGTGATAAATTTTGAACATACAATTCAAAAAAAATCACCCACATCAATTCATGTGAATAATTCAATCTATTTTTTAATAGTTGTTTACTCATATATATATATATATATATATATATATGAGAGAGAGAGAACATTGATAAAGAAAAAATATTTTAATAAAATATAGTCTAAGAAAAATAATTATGATGTAGATGTTTTATTAGATAAAATAGAAAATAGAAGATTTTTATGTTAAAATAACTATGAATTTTTGCATGAACTTATGCAAATGCTTAAAGTTAGCATTGCTCACTAGGAATCGTTACCCAATTCTCACAATAGGTTGAACTTTAGTTCCAAATCTTCCCTTCCCACCCAATTATTGTAAGGGGAAAGAAAAACACATCGATGAAGCACACTACCCTGGAATCCTCAATTAAAGTGATAGATAGAAAGGTGTAAAACATTTTAAATCTAGCATTCATACGCTGTTTGACTCCCTCGCAATAGGATAATAGTGATTATAACTTTGGGCTTCGAATTGTTAGTCTAAAAATTTAAGTCTACTATGGATCCCCAACAACTAAGGAAGATTAATAAAAATATTTATCAACCATGAATCAAGAATACACACATACAACATTTTCGTGGTTGGAAAAGTTCTTTCCCTTAATCTGCAATCACTCATATCTTTCCAGGAAAAGATAGGCTTTCGACATCAATGAAGTAAAAAGATGTTTACAAGACATTTCAAAATATGATATGTTTACAAGACATACAACATTACAACATGTCTCCGCTATTTATTTTACAATCAAATGATAAAATTAAGGAATACAATCAATAAGATGTACAGATCCAAAACCAGAACCAACCTCTTATTACCCTCTGAGTTGACAACAACAACAACAAAAAAAAAAAAAAAACCTCAATACAGAAAGTATGAGGAAAGCTTAATCCTTCTGCCTGTAATGTCCATCCCAGGAAATGTAAGATAAGGTTTACAAAAGAATACATTGACAAATGACTATTCTTTAAGACTGTTGATGAAAATCAAAATCTCAGGGAAACTATATACACGACATGATAAATAACCCAAAAAAAAAAACCCTCTGAACATATTTTTCCTAAAAATTCAACTTGCAGCAGATTACTAATTACTTCAGTAATGGGTCTTACTTGTTAGACCATTGGAATTCTATTTCTAAATTCCGTGCTGGCCCACTTTTGCTTTCTGGCAACAGAGTGTATTCACCAGCAACTGCTCCCAGCATCACGACCCGATCGATCTGGATCGTTACTTTTCCAAATGAACTCTGTCATTGGATAAGAAAAGACTGGATTAAGATACAATTAAAGGAAAATTGGAAGTAATATGAGTGAATAAAGTTTGCATATATATATATATATATTCTGGTATTCACTTTTCATCTTATTTTACCTTCCCCATTTTGCTCTTGTTCTTGCAAGAAATATGCAGCTTCTGGCCTTTTGGAGGGCTCTCAAAGGACCATGAAAAGCTCTCATCCCACTCTGGATTTGGGCCAGTTGAAACCACCTGATAAATTCACAGTTATGAGAATTTGCAAGCAGTAATTTGATAAGAGCAGCCAAATATACCAGAAGTTGAGACAACAAAAAAATTAACCTGTGACCAAATTGTAAAGTTGACAATTAAAATGGATCTCATTAAATACATCTTTGCTCAGTGCAATGTTGTGAGCAATGCCACACAGAACTGTTCTATGCAGCCTAAAGATTAAGGATCAGTGCAAAGTAGAATGAAGAACAATCACACAAAGGAAACATAGAGCAATTATCTTGTTTGTCCTGTCCATGCAAAACTTCAACTACCTTCTATACCCACATTTGGAATCTCAAAATTTGAAACCCCAAAGACCAGAGATAAATTTTTTTATACATTATATTATATAAAGCACAGTAGCAAAACCAATGAAGATAATTAGCCTTCCTTTGATAGAACGGGTCAAAAGTGCACTTTTCTGAAATTTTTGTACGTAGTACCTGTTTGCATACCGCGTTTGCTGCGTTTCTGCGTTTTCTGCTTCTTCCTTTTTTTTTTCTTTTTTTTTTTTTTTCACGCGTTTTGCCCCTCACAAGTGGCTACTGTTCATGTACGGTACATAAACAGTAACCGCAATACTTGACCAGTTTTCCATGAACAGTGCATCCGTGCACTGTTCATGGACCCACAAATTTCATTTTTTATCAATTTTTTCATTAAAAACGGGTCCCACGATACTATTCACACATTTAAAAATTATTTTGCTACAGTGTTTTCAGTTTTCAGTTTCAACAAAATAAGTTCTATCCAAACACACCCATAATTTAGCCAAGAAATTAAGTGACTTATGCAATCAAGCCTGGAGTCTCACATTCAATTTCTTGTAATTTTGTATTTGTACCATTAAGTGACTTATGTAATCAAGAGAAGGCACCCAAGGAAAAAGTTGTTGACCAAAATATCATTGTATGAAAGTATATAAAAGTATGTTACCTTGGTTTGCCTAGGTGGAGTGTTGCCAAGTGTAAGCTTACAAAAAACACTTGGATTTCCCACTGATTGCTTCATATTGTTGCCACGTTTGATTATCACCACTAATGTCCCTGGCAAACACTGCAACAGAAATTCTGCCTTCTCCTGAAACCGAGGTGGGCCAGACTGGATAAGGTATTGCAGTAAGGGGATTGCATCTGCAGCAGCTATTGATTGAGCTCTAGAAACTTCAGCTGGGCATGCTGACCAAGCTTGCCTAAGAAGAAAAAGTGCATCCAGGGCAGCTTCTTGAGTTGCCTCTGAGCCTGTCTTGAGGGATGTAACCAGATGGGGAATGCTAAGTGTTGCAGGCTCAGTGGCTCTCAAACGAGGGAAGTTGCTGAAGAGAGAATTTAGAGCTTTCAGATACTCCTCATTCACAGTTCCAGTGGCCCATAAATCTTTTTCAATAGCAGCTGCAAGGTCAAAGTAATCATTTCAGACCAAACACCCAAAAAGTAGAAAAAGAAAAGGGAAAGAAAGATAGAATATTTGCCTCCATGACAAAGACACCCAAGTCACAGCTGACACCAATAACTTAATAATTCAATCTTAAAAAGAAATAGCACATTTTATCTGAAGTTAGTCATTGGTCCATATCAGCCTACTTTCACTGTATGCCTTATTTGTGAGTCATCAGTCCTTTCAAGATTTTTCAGCCAACTTTAAAAAATTGTATATAGAAAAAACTAATATTCATTTTGCTCAGATTTTTTTTTTTTTTTTTTTTTTTTTTGTGTTGGGGTGGGGGGGGGGGGGGAGATTGTGTTAACACTAATAGCCTACCATTCACATTTCTTTCTTCAAATGCTAGTCAGCTTGAAAGTGATCATTAGAAGTTATTTTATTTTATTTTTGCATATTCTACTCAGAAAATGCTCTTGTTCAAGTGCAACTCAACTTGACATCTACCATTAGAAAAGTAACATACTATTATTTTGCATTTTCTGCAAGAACATAATAAACTGTAATCACTTCTGTCATAATTTTTGGACATAAATGCTCTTCATAACAATTAAATACTCAGCAAATTCTGCAATGAGAATAAAGAGAACTCACCAGTTATAGCTCTGACTGTTTCACTGGAAGCATACTCTTGAATAGTATTATTTGAGAAGAGAAGTTTAACAAACATTGCAGCCTGAACAGATGTATCTGGATCGCTTGAACCAATAAGATCCAGTACAACCTGTACACCACCAGCCTCAGCAACTGCTCTTCTGTTTGACCGACTGTACATCACAAGGTTTTGCAATGCACATATAGCTACAACTTTCATTTCTTCTGTAGGTTGTTCTTCAAGCACATTTACAAGGGCACGGCAAGCTGAAACAGCATCAGTACTTCGAGCAAGACTCTCATTCTGGAATAGATCACCAAGGGCCAAAGTTGCCAGTAACCTTGCTTGCTGAGCTTGGGTTTGTGGATCCAAGAGGTACTGGGACAATGGTAAGATGGCAGATTTAGTAGCTTTTGTTTCTCTGATCTTCACATTGTTCAACAATACTTCCAACAGTCTAGCAGCAATTTCTTCACACTGATGGCATCTTAGAAGTTCCAAAAGAGCCTCTATGGCACCACTTTCAGCCATTGCTTCAGCTGTGGTTGCATCATCACTTTCCAACACCAGAAGGGCATTCAATGCACCAATTACTGTGCCCTCTGACCCAGAACGAAGCAACCTTACCAACACAGCAACAGGCACTTCCAAATAAAATTCAGAACTAAATTGCAGAATACTTGATAAAACAGAAGCAGCAGATTCCCACAAAGCATGAGGAAGTGAAGGATCAGCTTGCAATATCACTTTAGAAATTTCAGCGACACCACCCTCTTTTGCAATCTCATTTGGCCATGTAAGTGCCAGACTTACAAGAGCCTTTACAGCTCTCTGCTGCAATATGTGTATACCAGAACCAAGAACTCGTATGAGGGGACCAATTACTTGCTGTGTCACTGAATCCTTCTGAAGATGTTCCTCCAAGAGTAGATGGGATAGAAGCTCAGCTGCCAACTGTTGCACTGCTGAAGCCGGAGAATCAAGTAAAGGGATAAGTGGTTCAATTGCTCGGTGAGAGGTCAGCCTATAGTCAGCACGACATTGTGGATGCTCTAAAATATTGACAAGAACCTGTAGTGCACTGTGCTGCCCATCAGGCCCAAATTCTGGCCTTGTCAGCAACAGGAAAAGGGGCTCAACCACTTTTGCAGCAGATGGTCCTTTTGCAATGCTAGCATTATTAGTCAATATTCGGAGCAGCTCAGCAAAGGCAGCAGACAGAAAATCTGGTGCTTCATGAAGGATATCAAGTATGCTCTCAATTACTCCAGCTTTTACCATTTCCATCTTACAAGCAGGCCTGTCTTTCCCTAACTTCACAAGAGCTCTAGAAATAGCCTCATGAAGCATGTAATTCTTACCAAAGAGAAGGCCAACAAGAGGAATAACTGCACCATGTGCAGCAACTAGTTCTGCCAGTTGCTCATCATCAACAAGTTTATCCAATGCACGGACAACTGAATTCTGAGCAGGACTGAACTCAGTTACAAGGAGAGAAACCAGAGGCTCAACACAGCGTGCTGCAGCCATGGTAGACCTGATTCTTGTATTTCCAAAAAGAACACCACACAATTCAGCAGCATCCCCTTTTAGTTCCATTGAGCAATTGGACGAAAGGATCCTGCAAAGGACATCCACTGCATTCATTTCAACATCTGCAACAGCAAGGGCTCTTGATGGGTTTTCACTCAATAATCTAACCAATGCGGCAATAGCAGCATGCTGCTCCCTCTCGAAACCAGTATTGAGAATCTCCACCAAGGGTTGAACAGCTTGTCGGGCAGTTTCTGCATTCCTAATATGGTCAGCAGAAAATAGGCTCTCCAAAGCTTTCGCAGCACTGTACCTTGCACCTCTTCCACCTAAACGTAAAACCGCTACAAGTTGACTAACAGCACCAAATGCAGCTTCATGTCTCCGTATTTCAGCACTGCTGAATAGGATCCCTAACAGATCAGTAGCAGCCTCCTCAGTTGCATCTTGTGGCCCAAGCGAAAGATACTTGGTCAGAGCTTCCAAAGCTCCTGATTCTACCATGACAATCTTATTTGGGGCACAGTCTTTTGCCAGCTGAGTCAGGATCCCAAGTGCTAGAAATGGTGCTCCAGGACGATCTGGAATTGGTTTAAGCAAATCAACAAGGGCAGGTATTGCTTTCCGGGAAGTAGCACCAACTCTTATGTCATCAACTCTGAACAATCTCTCAAGAGCAACTTGTTCCGGATATCGCACCAAATCAAACTCCTCTGACATTTCCAGAAGATCAGATATGTCAGCATCTGCACAGCCAAGTAAGGAAATAAGCCCACCTGCTGCCCCAGAATTTGCAACAGACAGGAGAGTCCCTCTGCTACCATTACACACTAAACTGGCCATTGCTTGAGCAGCAAAATATCTGTTTGCCGACTCTTCTGACTTCAACAAATTTGCAAGTACTGGTATACATTTCATGGTTGCATGTGCTCGTATGATATCTCGATCTAGAAATAAAATTGCTAGAAGTAGAGCACAAACCCAGATGCTGCTATCTTCCTTAAAATCATTCTGCATAGATTATCATGGAGCAAACCAAGGCCAAATAAGAGGTTAAAAAAATGACCATTAGATCTCACTATAGCAAGCATGAGTAAACAGATGGATAGAGAATAATGTCATACTACTAACGACCTTATATGCAATTTTCAGATTTCACCAATTAGATGCGTCATTTTTTCTCCTTTTTCTTATAGAAGAACAAGAAAGTTAATTACCTGAGTATACTGAAAGAAACAATCTGAGATTCTATCAGTGATGACATCAATTGCTCCAGCCTCCATAATCACACTTTTACTCTTTCCATCATGGCAGGCAAGAACAGAAAGTAGCCATATAGCTAAGTTCTCACCAGATATGATTGCTGTTCCTGTACCGGATTCACCATTCCTGCCTTCTTCTTTAGTACACCTATAAATGCTAATGGATTCCTTGTCATCGTCACCCTGATTTCCCAAAGAAGTCTCTCCAGAACGAAGCATTGCAACAAGAGACTGAATAAGATGGGAACAGAGGTGTGATTCATTAAGATCCTCCACCACTCTTTGGTGATTAACTGTTGCAGCACAGATAAGAAGTGCAGCTCCTCCAATTTGGACCTTTGGGTTTGTAGAACTGATCACCCTTCTAGCAGTTGATGATATACATCGAGAGGCACAGGCAACTGCTTCTCCTAAAACAATGGACTGATCTCGGCAAAGCCGCGACAATATTTCAATAGCTTTATCCTGCAACAATGGTGTTGCATCAGCAATAGATAAAACTATTGGGGTAATGCTTTTTGGGAATTCAGCTAAAACTGCCCATGCAGGTTTTATATGCCCGCTAGCTCCCTCTGACCTGGACAGTATAGCAAGTGCATCTAGTGCCTCTGATGTGACAACTGATTCTCCTATAGCAGATTCCAGAAAGGAAACTATTGCAAGAACCGTTCCAGCACGATTCACACAGTCAGTTAAGGCATGATCAATTCGGCGAGAATGGAGCAGACGAGCAATTGCTGCAGCTGCATGTGCCTTTCCAGAAACTGTTCCTTCATGCAAAACCCTAGTAGCAGGCAAAATAATTTCTTCAGGAACAGCATTCTCTGATATCTCAATATCCAAAATTAGATTTGCCAGAGCACATGTTGCTTGCTCAGCAACTTCCAAAACTGTAGAGTTAGCAAGCACAACTAAGGGAGACAGTGCATCTCTAGCAACAGCTGCAACATCCCGGTTCTCTTTGATTGAAAGAAATATTGCAGCAAGACAATGTGAGGACTCTACCAGGATGTTTTCAGATTCAACATTAAGCAGTTTCATGGCCGACCAAAGAGTTTTAACAGCTATGCTACTTTCACGCAGGTCTTTCCTAGTTTCAAAAATTCCAGCTAGAGCCGATGCAGACTTAGCCTGAGTCTCTTCCTTAGTTGAGCCCAAGATTTTTATCATTGTCTCAATTGCATCATTAGCAGCACTACCTTCGCGCAATATATCATTGAGGGGGACCACAGAAAGCATGCTTCTTAAGGCATCCAAAACATAAAATTTAGATTCAGGTAGATCACTAGTTAATAATGCAGTGAGCTGGCTGATAGTTGCAGTATCAGATTTGTGGATTAAATGATTCAAAGTCTTTGCAGCAATTTCCTTCCCATTGGGGCTTCCATTCTTCAGTAGCCATAACAATGCCGGAACAGCATCAGCACTTTCAACACAAGCACGTATATCTTCACTATGATTGCATAGGTTTCTAAGGATTGCTGCTGAATCTTCCTTGGCTTTTGCTGACCCAGTCTCTAGAATTTGGACAAGTGGAGGTATGCCACCAGCAGCAGTGATAGCCCATTTACTTTCATCATTTTCGTTAGATAGAAGGCAAAGTAATGCAACTGCACATTCTTGCTGTTGTTCTGATGATAGCCCAAGAAGAGATATCAACAGCTGGACTCCCTCACGGCCTTTAAGTGCACGCCACAGACTGCCTTCATTGTTGCAAAGTGTGAGAAGGGCTTTCATAAGCTCATCCTGCACTTCATTGGTTGCCATTGTGATCAAACCAACAAGCAACCGTTTTGCATCAGAATTTGCTAGTTTAATTGAGAGTATGGCATTCCCATACAAACTGGCTAGGGCTTCTATCGTACGCTCCTGCACAAGAAAAGGTAAGTTGGGTTTGAACTGCTTAAGCAGAGTCTGTTCAATAACCAGAGGATCTGATGCTCTCGTAGATTCTGCTTTACTATCATATATCATCAGAGCCGAAGCTAAAGCCCCTAATGTGTCCGCAGTTTGGGCAGGTGAAGTGCATGATTCAAGGCTTTGACCAAGGCTTGAGATGACATATGACAAACCACCAGAGATGTTTGCTAAAGCACACATAGCATGCTCCTGCAACGCTTGGGCATACTCCCCCTGCATGAATTCTTTGGAAGGAGCAATGGTAGCATTTATAAGAGCAGGAATACCATTGGAATTAGCTACCTCCCGCCTTGCTTCTTTGCATTGGGCTGAAAGAGCTTTAATAGCACCTGCAGCTTCTGCTCTAACAGGAGCTTCATTACCAGGTCCTAATAGCTTGAGGAGATGTTTTGTAGCCTCTGCGGCCAACACTTTAGTACAAACAGATGCATCCTCCATCATCATACATGCAAGAAGAAAGCACACATTTGCTTGGGTGCTTGACTTTCCTGTTGTCAGCAACTTCACAAGTATATCCACTCCTCCAGCTTGAACTGTTGCAGTCCAGAATCCTTCAGTGCTGCTAGAAAGGTTCTTTAATGCTCCAGTCAATAAGCTATCAACTACATTTCCAGTCTTGAGCCCATTTGATAGCTGCTCCCAGAGCACTGGAACAACTCCTTCTGTTGAAAAAATTTTCGATCCAACATGATCCCTAGCACCACCTTGAGAAACAGCATAAATAGTCTTTGCAGATGCAACTTGACCCTCTGCTGAGCTGGACTTGAGTAGGCCAAGCAATGGCGGAATGCATCCTCCAAGCAAGACTTTTACCCGTAGCTCATTCTCCTTACATAGAGAGCCTAAAACAGTTGCAGCCTGTATCTTCACTCCGAGTGAACCTGATCGGAGAAGAGAAACAAGTACTGGAACAGCCTGAGAGTGAGATCCAACGGCACTGAAAGCATTTTCACGTGTATCGATAAGTTCCAGCAACTGTCTCAAGGAATACTCTTTCTCCTGTATAGATGAGGAACTTTGACGCAGCTGCTCAATGCATTGGGCAACACTTGCTAACGTCCCATCTGGATCCTCCATGCTACTACTACGGTCTCTGCAAGTGATTAAGAATGCAAGATACTTCAGCTAGAATCATCATTTGACTGAATGGTAAAAGTTACCACTCTTAGAAATGATCTAAAAATTGGGAATGTATTAAAAAGCTCAATAATCTACAGCGTTTCTAAGGGATTTTTTTTTTTTTTTTTTTTGGGGGGGGGGGGGGAGGGAGGGGAAGAAAAGGTAAATGATTGCACAATTAAGGAATGTCATGAGTTGTCAGAACTATGAGGTTGATCAAGGGGCCAAAAAACAAAAAGCTAAATCTATAAGCTTAATCATCGAGGGAGAAACAGCCCGGATCATAAGCAAATGCCAAATGCCCTAAATTGAGCAGTAAGGCAACGATCTGGAGCTGAATGTAATTTGGAAGAGAAATAATTTGTTTACAGCTTCCAGAAGAACAAATTAAGTTGTTTTACATATATAATAATAACAATAACAATGGAGTCACTTACTAAAGTGAAATCAAGCAATGAAATAACAGAGAAGTTCACATTGTCTAAGAAAAAATAAAGTATCTCCTAGTCCAGAAATAATTGACACATACTACTCAACTCAATAATTTTTATGCTAGTCTGCTTCTTTGAAGTGATTAAGCACTTAAATCAAGGTTAATGCCATTGAAATGGCTCTCCAATAGTATTAACTTGATAAAGTTGGAACCAGAAATCATAAGCTTGCACTAGTACTACTAGCAGCTCAGCTATAAAGTGGCTAAATGCCTAAATGTTATAGACTGCAGAATAAAAAATTTTAATAAAAAAACACAATTTTTGCAGAAAAATCCGAACTAACCTCAAACCGATTTTTACAACAGAATGTGGGGTTGGAGGCTCTGAATCTTGAACTTTTGCATCCCCATTTCTTTCCTGCAATCATGACAATTAAAGCAAAGAACAATAAGTATGACATATCTATACACCATTCAATTGATGGTAACAGCAGAAAACCACTCAAAATTTAAATGAAAACGATACAAAATTGTAATGGAAATTTTAAGAATCCATTGGAAAATAGAGTTTCAACCGAAATAGATCAAACCACAGCATACTCCCAAAATAGAATAAGTTCCAAGTTCATAATAGAAACAAATGCGGGTTTTTTGTCATGCCAATAAAAGATTTCATTAAGTAAACAAATCCCATTAATGGTAACACAGAGAAAACAAAATCCTCCATTCTAAAAAACCATCTGCCAATTCTGTCCCCTAATCTTTCAAATCTTTCATATAATTACCAAAAATGCATTTCAGATACCCGAAACGCCAACCACGCAGGTTATATAGGCCAACTACACCGATCAAAACTTTAATCAAGAAATAATAAATAATGCAGCTAATGAGATCCACCACGTCTCTCACTTTTAAGTCAACAAAGGGTCACATTCAAACATTCAATTCATGTGTACTAATTCCTCACTCAATTTCACACAATTGGCACTGCTTGATTCATAAACAATCGAATGAAGCACACGAAAAAGAGAGGAGATTCGAACAAGTACCATGTCATTAGCAGCGAGGCCGCTGCCATTGCTGGCAGCGTACCTCCAAGCCAGTGTCGTCGCCAGCTTCTTCTTCTACGGTTCAATCCAAAGGAAAAGCAAATCAAATCAAAACTCAGAACCCTCCAGATCTATGAAGACCCAGTCAATGCATCAAAAAATCAGCTTCCTGATCACACACCAAAAAAAAAACAAAAAAAAACAAAAAACAAATGTGAAATTCTAACACTTAACACTATCAAATCAAATACCAGATCATATTATAGAAAAAGCTAATAGTACCAAAATGTGAAAAACACTGTAAAATTGGGTGGTGAAGCTGAATTGTGCTGAGTAGAATATAGATCCAATCAGTGTAGATCGAGTGTGGTGAAGAGAATCGAAGAGTGAAGACTTTTAGTGATTTTTGAGTCAATGAAGAATCAAAAAATGAGAACGAAAAAAATGGGAGAGAGAGAGAGAGTGACTGAGTGAGTTTATTTTTGGTTATTGGAAATTTTTTTGGAGAGCCTAACAGATTGGACCTCGGATTTCGAGGAATTTACGATCTTCACCACCAATGCATACAAAAAATCTAGAGAGAGAGAGGGGCAGACCTTGTTGAGAGTTGAGAGTTCAGAGAGTGAGAAATGTGGAAGCTGTTTGATGATGCATCTGCGGGTTTCGTAGAAGAGAAGAGACGAGATTTTGATAAATTTGAGCTTTTTTTTTTTTTAATTATCTTTTCTCTCTTTTGGTTTGGTTATGTAAACGAGCTTTTACGTAGATACTGAGTTTGAGAGAGAGAGAGAGAGACAGGTGATTACAGACACACTCACACACAGGCCAGGTCAGGACCACCGACAAATTTGAAGAGCTGAGAGTTGCGCCGCTAAGCTTGGTGGGTTTGGCTTAGCTTTGCCTTTGGCTTTACTCTCTCGCCGTAAATCTAACTCTCTTTCTAATCATTTTTTTTTTTTTTAAATATGAGGTTCTGTAAGTCGTAAAAGTAGCAACGGTAAAGTTGAGTTCGCCAACCTCCATTTTCTTCATTATATATATATATATATATTTTTTTTTTTTTTGAAAATAGGTTAAGTTATATAACTGAATTTTTTTTTTTTGGAAAAATAAAATTTCAAAGAGTTATACCCACCTTAACAAGGCAAATAAACCCAAAAAGAAAAAAAGACTTAATCAATAAATCAAAGAAAAATGTGCTCTTATGCCATGGTTATATATATCTTCTTATTACATGTATATGGGATTACACATGTAGAATATTACATGTACTTGATAAAATTTCCAACCCATGTATAAACAATGGTTAATTTTTCAAAATTTATGGGTTAAGGGACAATCTCATGTAGATATAATTCTATAATGAATTAAATGGGTATGATCATTTTCAAAAAAAAATTGTTTCTTTTTTATTAATATTGATTAAAATTGATAGAAAATTAATTTTGGTTTCAATGTTGTCCCCTAGGCTAAAATCCTAACAACATTATTCACATACTTGAACAGGTTAAGCTTTGATCCAATGCATAGATACACTGGACTTAAGTTGTATTTCACTTAAAGATACAAACTCTTCATAAATGAGTGAATTCAAGTTAGCTCAATTGTTAAAATCTATTATAGTTGAATAAGAGATTTGATATTCGATTCCCGCCTACACCAAAAATAAGAGATTTGAGGGAAACACAATTAAAATGGCTTGGTCAAAGCAATAAAATATGTTATAGCCAAATTATTGATTGAGTCAACATTATAAATATAAGTTAATGGAATTGTTAGTGTGCTATATATAATAAATAAATAATTAGAAGTATATGCATGGATATATTTAAAAAATAATAATTGTTAATGAATACCCTAAAGGCAATGTGTGGTGCATTAAATGCTTTATTAAATGCCCTAAAGTCAAATTGTACACATATATCCAAAAAAATACACATAACCACATTAAATTTATGTGTGTAAGTCAATAAATCATTAACAAGTGTATAGTTTTCCTTATAAAATGTGCATTATAACTCATAATTGAGTATTTATTAATATTTAATTTGTGCCTTTAAGACATTTGTTAACAAGAACCATAACTTTAAAATATAGCAATAATTAGATTCATATTAAAAATCCAACATATTGAATATTATTAATGGTCTTTTTTTTTTTTTTGGTCAAATCTTTCAAAAAAAAAAAAAAAAACCTGGTAAGAATGTTATTCAGTAAAGTATGCAAATTGTTCTAGTGAATTTTTTTTTTTGGGAATAAATAAATAAATATTTAGTTACTTCTTAACTTAATTGTTGTTTTAGTGATAAAAGAAATTAACTTTGTGTTTACACTTTTTTAAATAAGATATGAATAACTAATTTTTTAGAAAATAGTAAATATTTTCATTGAACTTTTGACCGGTTAATTTCTTCAAATCTGCTTGACCCTTTTTATTTATTTATAAAATTCATATTTATTTGTAAGGACACAATTCTCTGGTGGCCCAATAAGGATGTTGGGCTCGCGCATGAAAGATCCCTCACAATATGATTTGTAGAGAGTGGGTTTGAAAAGCTAGCCGCTGGTCACGGGGCGATGTCCGATCCTGGTTTTAGAGGAATTCAGGTAGAAAAAAGGAGTTGGGCCTGAACATTTAAGCCCTAAGACGTCGCACCCTATGGGATGGGACTCCTCGGAGTTGATCCGAGGACCATTGGGGCCTAACCCCGGTTATCCAACGACGGACTTTCTTCAGTGAAGTCCGATGTTGTTGAGATGTTCTCCCCCATGTGATCCTCCTTTTTCGGAGGTGGGGATGGGATCCCCCTTAGATTTACTTACTTTCTTCTTTTATACTCGTCCGCATTCGTTATCCTTCGTCCACGTGTAGGGTCAGTCTTTACAAACACTGACATTTGTCCCATCAGTCCAATCCCGGAATTGTTGGGGATGGTTTGATAAAACTGCAGAGTGCGACTCTGTCAGGCGCTGGGTCTTATCTGGAGGGGTAGTAAGGATAACCTCCCCAAGGTATCTTGGATTTCCTTACGAATTCGTCCCTATACCAGTTTCACCCCTTTGTTCTGGTGGGACAATGGATCTGCCGAGGACTACACTGTCCTCGGCTGCCTCCCAAAATTCTTTTGTGCTCTGCGTTGTAGAGCTTGGGCCACAGCTCTCCTCGGATTGAGCCTTCGGACTCTCTAAGGGCAAATGGGCCTAGTCCACGAATTGTTGGGCCCCACATTATTATTTTTATTATAATTATTATTATAAGAATAAATGGACTAAGTTATTTATTTAACTTAAAATGCAAGGCTCCAATAAAAACTAGCACATACATTCAATTTCAATGCTACTTGAAAAGAGTTTATTAGTTTATATGTGTGTGTATAATTCAATAGTTGGAAGGGGGGGGGGGGGGGGGGTTTGTACCTTGGAGGTTTTTGTTGAAATCACCAAAAATTATCAGTTGAGTTATAAAGCTATTAACACACAAAAAATCATGTTATTTTATAGAGAAAAAATAAGTTCATTTTTTTTTTAGTGTGGAACCTGTAACATTTATTGTTAAAGGCTCTCCCTTATTTATATTGGAAAAACCGTAACATATTACTTCATTCAAAATTTTTTCTTTCTTGATAATTTAATTGTCACAAGACTCGCAACAAGTGGGGGATGAGAATTTGAATCATGGTTCTCCTTATAAAAGAGACCAAGTAATACCATTGAGTTATATGGCTCTTAGCTACTTCCTTCCTACAATATGAAACTTGCAATTTTTATTCATTTGCTTTTACAACGTGGGACTTGCATATTCTTTAAATATTCATAACACCATCATGGTCCAACATCCGATTAAACCTTGGTCTGACTTTAAAATATTAGAACTCTTAATTTTTTTGGTTCTTTGAACAATCTATTTTTCAGATCATTGATTTCTCATTTTTCTTTTCAAGAAGAGTACAAATATTAAACATTGTAAAAAAAGTAAAAGGTAAAAGAATATTTTTTTTTTAAAAGGGTGGAAGACCTTATAATCGCATACTGTTTCTCCTTCTTCTTCTTCTTTTCAAGAAAGGTTTATTTAAAAAAAATTTAATTGAAAAAAAAAAAAAACACACACACACAAATCCCAAATGTACTATGAATCAGACTTAAAGATATTTAATAAATAATTAAGAGAAAAGAAAAGAAAAATTATAAGATCATGGGATTAAAAAGTTGCTTGACTAAATTTGGTAACTAATGAAAAAAGTCACGTGAGTAACTAATTCACGTGAGTACTTTAAAATTTAAAAGCCATATATGATAAGACGAGCTATAAAGTATAAACCTTATATATTCCTGTTTACCCAAAAAAAAAAAAAAAAAACCTTATATATTCCTTTATTTCTCTCAACAACAAAAAGAAAACTTATATACCTTTGTCATGAAGAAAAGATAATAATAACAATCATAATTAATAATACTTTTTTTTTCCTGACCATAAATAACTATAAAAGCAGATTGGTAACAGGCCAGAAGGCCATTGACGAAAAATAATAATAATAATTGAAAGAAGTCTAGTTGATAATGTTATTTTTTTAGGATCCGTTTATTTTGCTGAAATTGAAATTTTTTTGCTAAAAATCCTGTAGATAAATGTAAAAATTAGATGAAATAGTAAAATAGTACTTATGAATAGTATTAAAAAGTGTAGTGAGGCTATAAATAGTAACAAAAATAAATTAAATAATAAAATAAACTAGATTTTTAATTTGAAACCAAACACACACTTATGCCTTTTAGTATATATGAAAACAATATTAGTTTTTTTTTTAATAAATGATTTTCTACCACCCATGAAGTTTTCAATTTGTTTAAAAAATAAGAGAAGTATTTCCCCCTTGAATTATTTTAATTTAATTTTTTTTTAAAGGAAATTCTCCTTGAAGACTTTATTAGGAACATGTGTCATGCAAGCAATGAAAAAGTAGAGATTTTAACATTTTTGTACTTTCGGTGTCACTGTCAAAGTGTTTTGGAACCGAAGGAGCACGGTATTGAAGGCTTCGAATGTTAGAAAAAGAGGTGAGCCAAGCCTACTAACCTAGAATCTGCCCATGTGTATCTCTCTCGCTCTCTTAGTTGGCTGAGAGTATATATATGTAATTTTTTATTCATGAAAGTCTAACAGTGCTCTAGAGTCTAGACAGTGAGATACACCTAATAAGGATAAATTCCATAATTCATTAATTTGTTTTCTTCAGAAAATACTAGAATTATTGCTTTTGGCAAATGCTCTAAGAGTGGTTGTTAAGTTAAAATTAATACTAATTTTATTATAGAAAATTAAATTAAATTATTGATGTGATAATAAATATGACCTACGTTACAACTTACATAAATGATATAAGAAACAAATTTTAGATATTTTAATTATTTTGTGTTTAAAAGCTCATACATCATTTTCATTTTCTAATATTTATGTAATAAAATTTAAAGAAGTGCTAAGTTCACAATAAATTCTAATTGGCAGGTTGTTACAAGTTTTTAATTTGAATCTACCTCTAAATATATATATATATTTTTTTATCTACTAGTAACACCAAATAATAACCTGCCATATAAAATTTGTTGTGAAAATATTGTAAATATAGCATTTCTCTAAAATTTATAATAACAATAGCTTCACACTTTTTTTTTTCTTTTTTGAACTGTAGGAAATTAAATGCTTAACAATTCTTGTTGCTATTTAAATCAGTATTTTTGACATAATGACCAAACTGTCTCAGTAATTCTACATAATAGAATAATTAACGAACAAGATGAATAGAATAGACAACAAAACCTGTTTAAATCCAAAGATAGAGAGCTCTGGAAGGTTATTTCCAAAGCCAATCTATGAAAACATCTTTTTAATTTTAGTAAGAATACTTATCCTATTGTCTCCAAATGTTTGCTCTGGTACCTGAGAGAATGATTAGGACACAACACCAAATTACCAGCACTAAAATGATGTGAAAATGGAAATCAGAGAGACCTTATATTATATAGTTTTATTAATTGGGTCTCTCTCTCCCTCTGTGTGTGTTCGAGGCAGGGTCCATGTTCCTTCATTAAAAATAAAGTAATTATAATAATAAGTAATAATAACACATGAAAGTTGATCTCTCAACACATATGATTGAGACTGTATTTTTTTAAAAATATTTTTTGGCTGAGTGTATGATTGAAAATGTAAACTCATACCAGATTAGATAATTGATAAAGACTGTGATGACATAGTGTTTCTTGTCAATTGATAAACAATAAGCAATCAGTGGGTTTTAGTTCTAGAGGGTATGTTTCTTCATGTGCAAGTTTAGAACATATAATGGAGTTAGTTTGGAGATTCAAAACTGTCTCAATGGCCTATTGTATATTAACCATATATAATATAATTATAAAAGTTTAGGGATGGCATATCCATCTTATCTTACCAATTGAAGATTTCAACAGCTCATTCATAGGTCATATATATTTTAAGCATAATATCAACAACAATAACAAAAAAAAGATTTCAACTGTACATTCATAGGTCATATATATATTTTATAGTGTCTACTTTTTATACTTTAAAAAAAAAAAACCTAATTTTTTAATTGAATGTAATTTAACAATAAGATAAATTAAGACTCGGAGATAAATTAAGAAATTTAAAATTTCTTCTTTCATTAACCAGTCCCACACACACACTGACATAAAAAAAATGTTAAAAAAAAAAAAAACTGAAAATGACATTCAAATTTCATTAAACTTTGATATGACAGAAAATTTATATCTAAACTATAATTATTTGTAGTTAAATTTTTTTTTTTTTGGTGAAAGTTAAAATTCTATATATATATATATATATTATATATTGAAAAAAAGCATGCGTGTGTGAAGAGGTTTAGTAACATCTAAAATGATTATAGTCTGTAAAGTTGGACATTCTCAATGGCCAATTCAACAACGGTTAGCTACATGGTCTCCATCTACTGACAGTCGTGAATATGAATTGCTTTTGCTGGCCCATATACACAAAAGGGACCAGATTTGGTTTGCTGGATTTGTCCGCCGTATGATATATCTATCTATGTCAAAACAAAAACAAACTTCTAACTTAGCCTTTAGGTGGGGAAAATATCATTTTGGACCCATTTGTATAAGAAATTGTACAACATTTTTACAACAAATTTTAAATGATAGGTTGATATTAGCTGTTACTGGTAGACGAAAAAGTATTCTTAGAGATCGTTTGGGATGGGCTGAAATTTTCAGCTTATTTGCAATTTTAGCTTATTTTTTGCTATTATTCATGGGTCTTACTGCACTTTTGATACTATTTATGGATCCCATTATACTATTTATTTTTTTCAACTTTTTTTTTCTACGCTTTTAGTAAAAAGGTTTTAGCTTTAATTAAATAAACTGTTCTTAAATGAATCCTTAGTGGTAAGTTCAAATTAGAACCAATAACAACTTACTACTTATAATTTATTATTAAAATGTTGTGAAAATATTAAATACGTACTTCTTTGTTTATGCTATCCAAGCATGTTTGATCTTTCTTAAAAGTTGGACGTTTCCCCAATTAGCTCAACCCCTCTCTCAAATAAAGAGGAAACGTCAACAAATTCTTTGACATAGATCCAACGCCACCTTTTTCCACATATGGTTAATTTGATGTACAGAAACCCACAATTTTCAATATGTAGTGTCACTTTGAGATCAAAGTTCGTAGATACTGTTACCAGAATTATTAAATTGTGATCCAATAACCATGAACTTCAAGTCTCATTCTCCTTATCAAATAAGTCAACCCTGAATTCATTGCCAATTCCAGTTAGACACAGATGAAGATTTGCCTATATATGTATATATATTTTATTCCTTTGGGTTCCAAATTAGAGGCCCAGTGGACCCAAAAAAAAGCATAGTATTTGAAGTTACTGGTGGTTCGGTGGATTTGTCTGGGTTGCTGAAATGTTTGGTTGAGAGAAATAAATTGAATTTTGAGATGACTTGTTTTCTACCTTTAAATCTATTAAAATGGGAGGAATTTCAACAGGAGGGGAGCCAAACCCGGGAGAAATTATACGATTCTTATAGTAGATAAGACTACATTACTTATACACTATTCTACTAAAAAACTCACATGTTTAAAATTGCTAAATCATTTTATGATTAAAAAACCAAAAAAAAAACAAAAACTAACTTTCTTGTTAAATTGACTCAATAATTTTAACCAGGCGAGAGACTTTTTATAGAATGGTGACAAAAACATTCTTGTCAACATGTGAAAAAAACAAACTGATTAGCCTAATCTTCCCAATCTTCAAGACAAAATATAAAGCCCAATACAAAACAAATTAGTCAGTCCAATCTTCTCAATCTCCAATTCAAGTCTGTCCAATCTTCCCTCCCAATTACCAAGAAAGGTGAATCATGCTCGCTCGACCAACCTCTTGAGCATGTCTGTGTGTAATGCCGATAACTCCCCATGTAGAACCAGGGGCGGCCTAACATAATTTGGGACCTAAGGCGAAAAATTTATGTGAGGCCTTTAATATGTAAATATTAATTAAACAAAATTATTTAATACTAATCAAATTAAGATTAATTGAATACATAAATAATACCAACTAGATTAATGTTAATTTCATATAGAGAATTGAATATCATAGTTGAATTATAAATATTAATAAAAAGAAATAAAAGTATATTGCGATTGAAAAAGATACTTTATTTTGGATATAAGACGATGTATAGTTAAATAAAGTTGTAATCTAATTTTTAATTTTATATTTTGATTTTAAGAGAGAGAGAGAGAGATTGATATTATTTTGTGTATGGTTTTGTAGGATATTAGTTTACAAAAATCAAAGTCTCAAACTATTAGGGGAGATTAATCTATAATTGATGATTTAACACATTTGCAACATCTTTTTGAAATATTTTAGGGTTTCAATTGAGTTAAGATTCTATTGGCCTTGTACTTTGAGAGTCTTAATAGAAATGAAAAAGAAAAATGCGCTAATTAAAAGTATTATAAAATGTTCAAAATATAATGTGATATTGTCTATCATTGATAAACTTCATCAATTTAACTAATGAATGTTTATATCACGTTTTTTGTGATTAATAACATGGCAATTAGTAAGCCAATAATAAAATTTGTACATCACTAATAAATAAAAATGTACAACTTTTAGATAATATATATAATTTTATAAAAATTTGGACTTTTAACTATGAAAAGTGGGGCCTTTTTTTCCAAGGAAAATTTTGTTTTTTGGTGGGGCCTTAGGCCTAGGCCTTGAGCCGGCCCAATGTAGAACCTCCTGAAAGTGCAGCAATCGAACTCTCTAATTAACCAATACAGTTATTCATCTTGTTCATTATGTTATCAATCTTTATCAACAATTGGAAGTTGTGTTTTAACAACAATCAGTCAATCTAACTGAACTCCGAAGTCCAACAATCAAACTCTCAAATTGACCAATATGGTCATTCATCTTGTTCATTCTGTCATTCTTGCTACTAGCTAATATGCATCTCGTGAGTCTTTTAGCTTGAGAGATACTAGTGATACAATTTTTTTTTTCATAACTTGTTAAGGTGTTAAGTTGTGATTGAAATATTACTTTCCAATGGATCCACTAATGACCACTTTTATTATACACCAATTATAACATGTCATGTTACTTTTTGTGCCACATCACTTTCAAATGGATCCACTATTTATTCTATCTTAGCTAGGTCAGATAGATGGACTTCATTTCACTCCTACAATGCTGGTAAAACTTGTTGCGCATAGCTTATTACACATTGTCATACACTCCCTTAAAATCATGTTTTCACATTTTAAAAACACAATTTCAGTTAAAATTGTAAAATAGTATTTAGCCTGCATGATACTGCGTATGATGATCGTCTGTTTACCACAGCTCTTGACCTAAGTCCATCAATGAAATTGAGCAGCCCTGATGGTGTCACCTTTTTCATTGTGATGAGGAAAAAATGACAAAAACAAAGAAAACATAAAAGATAAATGTAAAAGGCTAGTATATGAAATGTCCAAAGCTATTCACAGTGTACATGAGTAGAATATAGTCAACATACCAATAGCATATCAAACAATTTACCAAATAAAACTACATCAAATTAACCAAGTAATTGTAGTGTATCTAAATATGCATGTATTTTAGACTCCAGTAAAGTTACCGAACTTTCAGCCTTGCTACGATAAGATCCCTTCGATTTCTTTCCTTTTGTTTTGGTGAAATAAGGAAGTATTCGTTTATTTATTTATTTTTATAATCAAATTTAATAATTGTGGAAAAATACTAGTAGGCTTCAAACCAAGTCCGATGTAAGATCCAAGTACAGTGCAAATTGACTAGCTTGAAGAGTGGCTTAGTTATACTCT
Organism: Quercus lobata; assembly: GCF_001633185.2. NCBI lineage: Eukaryota > Viridiplantae > Streptophyta > Magnoliopsida > Fagales > Fagaceae > Quercus > Quercus lobata. The sequence continues at coordinate 50,529,823 of NC_044909.1, forward strand.
TTGATATATACAAATAAGATCAAACGCACAAAATCAGCCAGGTAGGGATCGAACTATGAGAGAAATTATCCTAGGAGTGGAATAAAAATTTAGTACATCTTATTATTGTCATATTGTGTAAGTAATGCTATCTGCTCATAACTTGTGTAAACAAATTAATATGTGTGTGTATAATATATATGTATACACACTTCCCCCTAATTCGAAATCCTGTCCCCATCCCTGCACACATTTGTCACTATCTATAATTTATTGTGAATATTGTAGGATCCATTGTCTACCATAGTAAGAACTTGTTAATATATTGTAAATATTTTTTGTTAAGGTATATAGACTCATTTAGCGTGCACCCCAATGACTCGACATCACATCCTTCGGTGTCAAATGCCAACCACGATCTGCCAAGTGCAAAGTAGCGAAACTGAGGTTTTTTGTGATTGAGTTTCTTACTCCATCTTTAAATATTTCAGTACAGTTTCTATCTTATACACAAGAAAATAAATAAAAATTGAAGAATCATGTAGAATGTGTACAACTACCAGTATAGGTCCATTTAGAACCAATTTAACCAATTTCTTTTTCTTTTCTTCTTTTGGATAAATGGCAAAGTTTGTTTTTAGGTAATGAAAACAAATTTATTCAGAGGCAGTAGATCATGATCTGACAGAGTCAGTAAATGGAAATTGCAATTAGATACAAAACTGCAGTGAAGTAAAAGTTGCTCAAGCCTCAAGGGTAGAGGTCATCTTGTTCTTCCTGTAGTCTGAAAAAACCAGACCATTTTTGTAAACTTTTAACTACAAAATCAATGAATCAGTTGATATTCAAAACTCACGATTTACTTAAGGCTAATGGCCGTAGCATAAGATTGAAGCAGGGTTAAAGCTTGCTCCGTAATAGCCCTGTTCCTTACTTGCCTCAGCCAATCACCAACTATTTCTGCAGATTGGGTTCCTCTAACACCTTCTTCAAGAACAGCTGCTGCTTCGGCAAGTTTTCCTTCTGCTAAATAGCCCTCAACTCTATTGATGACAGATTCAATCCCATCACCTGACTGATCAGCTTCCTTAACCTAAACAAAAAGCCAAAAGCCAAAGTCAAATAACTTTAAAATGAGTGAGTTATGTGTGTATTTAAGGGTATAGTAGGTCTCTTATCTGCATACCTTTAACCAGGATGCAATATGTGCTAAAGAATGTGCAAGGATGCCACCACCACCTGGTGGGATCAGGCTGAAGTGCCGTAATGTCCCTTTCAAGGCATCAAACTGCAAGAATCATAAGATCATAAAGAAATTACAAAAGGATATTGGTACAAATATTTTGACTTAAACTTTTTTATGATCGTGAGAACAGTAGGAACAATAGCCGGGTTGAGCAGCTATGCTTTACACAGATCAACATGAATCACTTTTACTAAAAACTTTTAATGTGTTATGCATCTATGCATACACAGATCAACATGAATCACTTATACCAAAAACATTTTAAGTATTCAACAACATCCATCGCTATCCATTAGTTACATTAAATGGTTCCCAAGAATTCAAACATTTGCAACAAGATCAATTAAATGATATCTATTTACAAGAATCTAAGAAAATTGATCAAACAGCTAATCACCTCATCCTATATGCCGCATGTTTTAGCTAAGGAAGTAGTAAACAGAAAATCTGAACCAATGGAGCATTAACTAAATCATAATCTCCAAAAACTGCACATGAGAGTGGATAACTAACAAGAAATTTGGCATACAATTTAGCAGCAGGCTTGCAGCCAATGAAGAAGAAAACCCTTCTCCAATTTCCACCTTAAATTCTAACAAACACTGTTCACATCAGATGTGTGTGTGTGAGAGAGAGAGAGAGAGAGGAGGTGTTGAGTTAAGATTGACCTAGAAAAAAGGGGGGGGGGGGTGGAGTGGAAAGTAACAAGGTTTTTGAGAGTATTTTTTTTGTGGGGGGGAGGGGGGGGGGGGGGAAGAAATGGAAAACTAATTAGCAGACATAGAATATGACATAAACAGATGCAATAGCCTCATAATCAAAGACCCTCCTATCAAATGAAGAAATGAATAAAGAACATCATCACTGGTTAGCTGGACATATATATATATATATTTTTTTTTTTAAAGCAGGCCCAACCTCACAGCTTTCATCTTTTGGGGACAAAAGATGTTATGCATTTCAAGCCTGACTTGATGAAATCATTTAAAATTTCTTAGACTAGACATTAGCATATAACAATGCAAAAATCAATAAAAATAAATTTAAAATAAATTAGACAGCCACACATTACTAACCAAATAACAGTGCTATCCAAAAAATTTGTAATCAGCTTATTGCACTATATTAGAAGGACTGCAACTTATGCTCTTTAGCAATAATTAATAGAGTTATTGAAGCAAGTCCCAGTGAGGTTACAAAAAGATAACAATCAAAAGCATTAAGAAGTATTTGTGCTTAATAATAGGAGAATTTTTTTTTTTTTTTTGATAAGTAGTTAATAATAGGAGAAATAACATCCACTACCATTTATGTTAATGATAGGACAAACAAATAAATTACCTTGTGATTTAATTGCAATAGTGTATCTGTGCCATTTTTCCGTGTTTCTTCGGGAAGGGATGATAGGACCAAATCTAAAATTGGGTCTTTATCACCGCCATCAAGGTAAGAGCGCAAAGCATCTATTTCTGTCTGAATTGGCAGTCCTTTAGAAAGTGCATCTTCTAGTGCCACTGCTCCCTGCAAGACCCAGATACAAATAATTGCTAAGATGTTAATATGGTCCATCGTTCCTCATTGCTTAATGTGGTGTCTTTGGAGGGAGAGAAATAGTAGATGTTTTGAAGATATTGAGAGATCTATTCCGGACCTCAAGCTATTCTTTTTTAGAACTTTATTGGATTGGTTGTTTGCTTTGCAAAAACAATCATTCCCTTCTCTTATTGATTTCCTAGATTCATGCAATTTTTGTATTTGATTTGTTAACCCCTTGTACACTCCTTGTGTACTAGGGTGTCTCTTTTTTGATATCAATAAAACTTTTTACTTATCAAAAAAATAAAATATAAATGATTTAATATAATGAGAAATTACTCCTCCTTAATCTTTGGTTTGCTTTATGCTCTTTCTGCATAAAGTAGTTTTTTGAATATATATTTTTTTTACTTATAAAAAGAAAGAAATTACTCTTCCTTAAAAGAATAACAAAAAGGACAGTTTGAGGAAAAACAAAAAATTATGAAGATGAAAAAAAAAAAAAACAAAAAAACAAAAGAAAAGAAAAGCAGGATAACATGGAGATGAAAATTTTACCAAGGCAAGCTTATGAGCAAAGTGACTCTGACGAGCTTCTTCCGATCGTGCATAAAATGCCATGCACAAGGCATTTATCTAGAAAAGAGAGAACTAAATTAGTGTCCATTATTTAACAATTCAAGGAGTCAAATGGGTAAAAACATATTAATTCCTGCGATGCAATCTACAATATCATGAGAATGATTTGATTCTATGAAAACATCTTATTTTTAGGGTTTTTTTTTTTTTTTTGGATAAATCAATAATTGGAAGTTGGGGGATTTGAACTTTGGATGTCTTCGTTGGAAACATCAGGAGGAGCTAGTTGAGCTACAAGGCTCTTGGCTACAAATATTTAATACAAACTAAATATGTTTCGGCAAGTTTGAGTTTAGCAAAGAAGCTACAAAAAATTAACCACTATCATCTCCTTCTAGGCTTCAATTATGTTTCTGGCTTCAATGAAAGCTTTGGAGCTTCAAGACTCTTAGAAGTTAGAATTAAGGCATACATGCTTACCAAAAAGAAAAAATCAAAGCATACAACCTGATAAATAGAACTTATCAGACTTATATCTCAAATGCCTTGATCATTACAAAGAGCAACAAGCGAGTGGCCCATGGAAAACATTATCTACAAGGCCAGTATGACTTTCTCTAATGTTTCTTTTGGTGGTTTTTCGACTTTTACGGAATTGTTCCTAAGGTCTTTCTGGGGTTACTTTAGATGTGCAAATCCCTCTTTCTAAACCAGTACTATAGATATATTTTGATAAGTATAATTTTTTTTTTTTTTTGGATAAGCAGTACTATAGATATATAAAATAAGATATGTTGCCCTGATAATCTAGACAAACTACGAGATTGGTTGTCTTTTCTAATTTTTAGAGCATCTACATCTATGGAAATGCACTCCTTTTTTGTTGATATTTCTAGATTCCAATCTCATTCACTTGATGTTTAGTATAGCAAAATCAAACCTACCATGAAATTCCTATGGTATAGATTTTTTTTCTTTTTGCTAATCCATGGTATAGATTTGTTAAAAATGATAGAAACGTGTTATTCTGTGTCTATACCAAAAACTCTATTGAAGCAGACACTTCTTAATTGGTAAGTTACAAACACACACGATGGGTCTTGAACTCACAACCTCACCCTCCACCTAACACTTATAGAGAAGGGGGGGGGGGGGGGAGATATCGGTTGAGTTAGAGTTCATTGGCTGTTGAAACATGGATACTCATAGACGGCGTTCTCATTTATAATTATCATTTTTTCTTCCTTTACCAGGTAAGGTGGCTAAGCGTATGGAGAAATTACAGAGAGATTTTTTGTGGAATGGGATTGGAGGTGAACCTAAAATTCATTTACTTAATTGGGTTAAGGTTTGTAGGCCTTTGCAGGTTGGGGGGTTGGGTATTAGACGGTTGGTTGGGTACCTTTAATTCTGCTTTACTAGGTAAATGGTTGTGGAGGTATGGCTTGGAGACTGATGCTTTATGGAGGAGGGTTATAGAGGCTGAATATGGGAACATTTGGGGTGGTTGGTGTACGAAGAAGGTGACAAGTCCTTATGGGGTCAGCTTGTGGAGATACATTAGAAGTGGCTGCTTGAACTTCTCTAAACTTCTTGTTTATGATGTGGGGAATGGTACTAGAGTGAAATTTTGGAAGCACGTGTGGTGTGGGGATTGTACTCTCCAAGAGGCCTTTCCGGAGCTTTACTATCTTAGTAGGTCAAAGGATTCCTCGGTGGCTGAAGTTATGGGTTGGTCGGCTGGGAGATTTCACTGGAATGTGCAATTTCACCGTCCACCACAAGATTGGGAAGAAGAAGCCTTTGATCGGTTTATGGAGTTGGTATATTCTTCGTCAGTGCGAGGGTTTGGCCCAGATAAGGTTTGTTGGAAGCCTGCAAGGAATAGAGGTTTTGAGGTTAGAGGTTATTATAGTTCCTTCTACCCTCCTAATCTTGTTTCCTTTCCATGGAAAATGATATGGCAATCGAAGGTTCCTCCAAGGGTAGCTTTCTTTTCTTGGTCTGCTTCCTTAGGTAAGATCTTAACAACAAATAACCTTCGTAAAAGGCGAGTGATAGTGCTTGACTGGTGCTATATGTGTAAGAGGTGTGGGGAGTCAGTGGATCATCTTCTACTTCATTGTTCCATAGCTTGGGAGTTGTGGTCTTTGGTTTTCTGCTTGTTTGGTATTCAATGGGTTATGCCTCATACTGTTCTTGAGTTGTTTGAGGCTTGGCAAGGAAAGTTTGCGCGACATTGTCACATTGATGTTTGGAAATTAGTGCCTCACTGCTTGATTTGGTACATTTGGCGTGAAAGGAATGCTAGAAGCTTTGAGGGTTGCGAACGATCTTTGTTGGAGATTAAATCCTTTTTCTTATGCACTCTCTTTGAATGGAGAGTGGTTTTTTCTCATTTTTCTTGATCGTTGTTCTTTTGTTTCTTGATTTGTGCCCCCATAGTACATCCCCAATGTACTCGGTTTGGCAATTTTTATTATTAATAATATTCTTACGTTATTAATAATATTCTTACTTTTATGACTCAAAATGACTTTGGCAGACTTGTAATTGTCTGTTATATTAGATTACCACATTGCAGTGAGAAGCTAAAACATTGTTTTTTTTTTTTTCCCCTCTAATAAGTAGGAGAATAGTTTATTAGAAAGATTGCTCAATTGTGAGCACCCAAAAGGAATTATAAATGGATGCTCATGAGGTCCAAAAAATCAACACCAGAACTACAAAACAACCCCCAATCAAAAAAAAAAGAAAAAGTACAATATTCAAACAAGGATCTCAAAAAGCTATTTTCTAAAACTTCGGCAATTCCTCTCTCCATATGGTCCACACAATGTAGTTCGGAGTAGCTTGCCACAAAACCTTGTTTTGGCAACATCTAAATGCCTCTCTCCAGATAATCAACAAATCAAGTACCTGGCCTAGCACCACCCAAAGTACCCCAAAAGCTGTAAATGCAAAAAGACCACAGCTCTCTAGCTATGATGCAGTGCAACAACAAGTGCTCAACTGTTTCACTAATGCCCTTACACATTATACATCTATTCACAACCACTAGCCTCCAATTAACAGGATTATCTACAGTCGGAATGGAATTCATAGTTGCTGTCCCAAACAAAAAAAGAATAAAGCTACCTTATGTGGAACCCTACTACCCCAAACACCTTTCCAAGGGAACATGAATGTAGGCCCGCATCTCAAACATGCATAATAAAATTTAACACTAAACTGCCCTTTCCTATCTAGATTCCAATGTAAACAATCCTCATTCCTTTCTATAACCTGTTTGGAATAAGGTAAATCCATCAGCTCATTAACCCCTTCTAGCTCCCAACCATGGAGATCCATAAGGAATCTCAGATTCCAACACCCACTTCTAGCTTCTATCATTCCCGTTCTTTCCAAACTTTATCAATGAGTGCACTAAACCATTGATATATGCAAGGTGTAGTTTTGAATGTAATTTTCTTGTATATGCTCTACAGCAGATGATTTATCTTCAAAACTAATCTCTTTTACAAGATTTCCTCTATAGACTTCAATTTTTTATGTGCAATCATCTATCAAGCAACCATTACAAGCATCCCTACATTTCCTGAAATATCCCTATAATTCTTCTCTTTTTCTCTCTGATAATAACCCTAAAAATTAAAACTTGCATCAGATTCTTAATTAAATCTTCCCTTCTTAAAGAGTAAATATGTGCAACAAATTGAAAATATAGAACTTTTTTATTTATTAAGTAAATAGTTTATTAGAAAAGGAAAAGAGAATGGCACATATGAAATATAGAACCATAGCTCAACATGTAGCAGCATCTATTCATTTTAATGAGACTTCAGTGAATATCTTACATGAAGATTTGCTTCTGCCATTTTCTCAATCTGGGCTGCCTTCTCACTTGTGATTGCTGCAGCAAGTTCTGCTTTTGCAAGCTCCTGAAGTTTTTTTAACTTTAATTCTTCTTCGATTTCCTGAAATTATCAAGGAAAAGCAGGTCATATTCACTAGTAATATATATCTATTTCCACTTTGACAGTATAAAGCTTAATGTGCACCTTTTGTTCAAGTTCCATCTTTAGTTTCTCTTCCAATTTTTCTTGAAGTGCATTAAGAGCAAGAACTGCTTTTGCCCTTTCCCTCTTTAAATCCTGAAAAATTAGTTTAAAAAAAAATGTCAATTTATGATAGTCATGAGTAGATTATAGGTACTGAAATAGCTAACAAAACAGTGCATGTCTGTGTCTGTCTTTATCAGCAGAGAAGAATTCTTGAATCCATCTCCATTTTTGCTGCTGCTTTCCTCCAAGTTTACTTGACATTAATTGCTCCCTTATGGAAAGGGTGATATTTCAAGGTCAACTTAGCCCAAATAAATATGTTCACTAACCAAATACTATGATAATTACCTAACGGGAATGATCAAAACTGATACAGAGTCAGTCTCATATTTGGGGATGGCAGCTGCATGGGATTATTGGGTAACATGGTCCATGCAACCTTGGTGAAGAAGAGGAATTTAGAAAAATACAAGTCTTATTAGGGTTGAGGTGGCATCATGACATTCATCAGCACCCCACAACATTTTCTTGTGGAGAGGCTTTTTATGGGCTTCTACATCCCACCTGAATCGGGCTTAATTGCAATAAGATATGATGTTTCAAAAAAATTGCATAATCTTTTTAAGGCCAAAAGAAATTATGATTAGTTGATAACTGGAAATGCTTCAAGACAGACAAACCACAAAACAAGAAGGGGAATGACACTTACGAAACTGAACTTCCAAGTTTTTGGATTTTAAGCTCTGTGTTTTTCTCCTTCTTTCTTACTTTTCAGTTTGTCCTTATCCTACTAATAAAGGGAATCTCTTTCTCCATCTATATCATATTTTCTTTTCTTTACATTGTGAAATACACTACAAGTCCAACACTAAGTCAGAGAAAAAAAAATACTCATTAGTCTTCGTATAAGTAGGCCAGACATTTTCACATGATTATTAAAACATGGAAGCCCTTATGGATCCCAAGAAATGGGTACATTCCTATATGCAACAGTTTTAGTGAATACTGTAGTAAGTCAAAAGTTTTTCAAAATTAAAAAAAAAAAAAGAAAAAAAAAAAAAAAAAAAAAAGGTAAGTAACATATCTTAAAATTTAAAGCGCCAAATGGTTTAATAATGTTACAGGTATAAATCTTTATGACACAGGGCTCCACCCAGCCTAACTTCATTAATTTTCACAACAGCCACCAACAGGGTGGCACTAGGATTTCAATAATGTGGGGGGGGGGGGGGGGGGTGGCAAAGATAAATTTTTTATCTAATGTCATAAGGTTATATAAGAAAAACGAAGAGTTTTTTTTTTTTGGGGGGGGGGGGTGGGGAAGGAGGGACCATATATATTTTTGAAAAGTTTAGCTAAATATAAGGTCAAAGTTGAATTTTTGCAAAGTTTCTCTATGCAGTTCTGCCCCTGGCCACCAACATTATTTAGTGGCTGTGGCAGGTTTGCAAAGAAGTTCCCTTCTATTTAAATGGGCTAGGAGAAAGTGTTTCCTACGCAAAATTTGCTCCATCCCCAATCCTATACATATTCCTTCCACTAAAGCCCCTACAACCATACAGAAACTGCAGCAAGATATCATAAAAGAAAAAAATAAAATATAGAACAAAATAAAACAAAAACAAACAAAATGAAAAACGAAAAAAACAAATCAAAACGAAAAATAGAGGTTGTAAATCTCTACAACCTTATCCAACATTGCCACCTCCTCTGCTTGCATGAGTTCCCTAGCTGCTGCATCCTTCAATTCCTTTTCATACTTCTCCTAAAGTGCAGTAAGATTAATATATATATTAAAGCGTAGTACAAAGCTTATTACACCAACTGGTAATGCATATATGAAAGCCCAAAACTGTAAATCATGATTATGCCAATAATTGTGCAATAGTCCAAACCTTCAAAGCTCTCTTTTCTTCTACGAAAACACGAGCATCTAACTCAGCTTGCCTTTTCTCAGCAGCATGAATGGCTTGTAAGAAATCAAGGACCAACTTGCCATCCTTGGTTATGTAACCATCATTCAACTCCCCAATTGAACTAATTAGATCCTATTGTCCCAAAGAACCAAACGTTACTCTTTATTCTTTACAAATAATTGAACAATTTTTTTCAGCAATACTATAAGAATATGATTGTACAAGCAAAAAATATAACAATGAATGCTGATAACAACCTCTTTTTCATTGGGAAAATGATTGTATCCATTAGGTCCCTGACTTATTAAAGTTGCAATGATGTCTTCAGTTTCATCCTTTAAATGATATTCCTCAAGGAGAGAACCCGGTGGTTCTGAACCTTTACCTAATGTATCCTGAAACAGGGCATCACCAGAAACAACTTTATACAAAACCCAAGCAGATTGATCCTTTATTTGATAAAAAAAAATATATATAGAAAAGTTGATTTTCCAGGTGTACAGCATAGTATTAAAGCACAACACCACGAGTATGGATAACATAGGCATAAAAAGGGAGAAGAATCGCTCTTAATCCATCATGGCTGCTTGTGGTGCTGTTGCCACCTTTAGTTTTACTGAATTGTTTATCAAGGGAATACTAAAGCAATTTGATGTCCTGAAACTGTTTTGACCACTAAGTTTAGGCCCAAAAAAAAAAAAAAAAAAAAAAGACCCTCAAAATGAAGCTTCCCCATGCCTAGGTAAATTACAGATGCACTGTTTACTAAAATGCTACAGATATGGCATATATATTTTTACAAACCCTTGAAAACACCTTTCCTTTTTACCCTTTTTTTTTCTTTTCTAGATGGAAGATGCACACTGTGTCTTGCAAGAGAAGGTAAGCAACAAAAGAGGAGAAAAGGAAAGGGGGTGGGGGGTATAAATTACACTGACCCACTTTTGACAGTAATTGCATTGTTTGGAAACTTTTGTTTTTTTTTTTTTTTTGATAGGTAATAAGACTTTTATTGAAAGAACTGAACATTGTGTTCACGATGGTGAACACTCTAAACTATAAATAAAATACAAATAGTTCAAGGACTAAAGCTAACAGATTGTAAGATATATAACAATTAGAATCAAAGTTAGTAATTGTTATCAAGATATATGTAGTACCTCTGGTCCATCCTGAGTAGATACAGGTGCAGTATGAATTTCATTCGGTGTCTTCCTAGTATCTTCCTCTGTGCTTTTTATGTCAGGACTCTCTTTTGATGAAATACCAGATTCTGTACTTTGATAACTTGATTCTGCACGAAGTTGAGCATGTTCCGACACTTCTTTTTCTTGAACAGGGCCAATACCTTCTACAGGTGTTATGTCGGGCTTATCTTGCACCTGAGACTGATCCACACCTTGTATTTCACTTAATGGTTCAAAATGAGGAATATCTGAAAGACCTTCAGACTTTTGATCAGCATCAGGACTCAGCTTGCTAGACTCTTGACTTTCAAGTGAACCTAATTGCTCTCCCGGATGTTGGTTACCGAACTTGTTAAGCTCTTCACTTCCATGAGTATCTGAATTCCCAGCCGAATTTTGTATATCCTTCACATCTCTATTCTCAAAACCAACCTTATCTTCCTTCAACGGAGCATGCGGCTGTTTACCAAGTATTTGGTCTAAATAGCCATTTTGATAAGCTGCAAAGAAAACAGCACCAACCGCAACGCTGCCAAAGATAACTTTTGGCAACGAACTCCCAGACTCAGGCGGCTTACCTGTAGAACCAGGCTTTGATGACACCTTTTGCTGAGACGCGCTTGAGAATTCCTTTCTCGAAGAAAGCAATGCAGGTATCTGTCGCCGCGATTTTGTCAACAATCGTCGGCATTGTCAAAAGGATTTACCAAATCAACATTATAACAAACAAATAGAGCTTATACACATAGTCACATTAACAAAACACGGTTAATTTAGAGAAATTCAGGTCACAAGTGCATTCGTAAACACAATTCATGTATTCAGAGAAATAGCATTCGTGTTATATTGCTATAGTCAGTGATATTGAAGCAGCAAAGTAACACAAAAAAAAAAAAAAAAAAAAAGTGTTGATTTATTTACATGCCTGAGTTGAAATCTGCCTAGGGATTCTTCTAAGAGCTCGGCGAGATGAAATTTGAAGAACCGACCTGCAAATCCACGAAAGAAATTGATCGTTCTCGAATTATTAAAAAAAGAAGAAGAGGTAATTCGGATATTATAAATTGCTAAGCGAATTAGATTTAAGTCGAAGATGTGGTTAAAACTGTGTACCTCTGCAACATGGTTTTTGGCTGCGTCTATGAGGAAAATGAATTTTTCAGTGAGGGTACTTGGTTGAGGAAATTAGTGAGTGAAGAAGTGAGAGGTAGGGTTAGAGATTTAAGTTTAGGTTCTTCGCATCAAAAAAACGATTCGTTTGGCGAAGAGGAGTTTCCGGTGGCTGCCGCGGCCAAACGACGCTGTCAGTGGCGTAGTCGAGGCAATATTTAGGGGGAAAAATACGCTTTGCTGTGGTATCATGCCATGGGTACTTCATTAGTATTACTTCATTTTACTTACCTCAACAAAAAAATAAATAAATAAATACTTTCCACTCCAAAAAAAAAAAAAAAGGGAAAAGAAAAGAAAAGTGAGGTAACTAGATTAATGTCAAAGCGGTCAATTTCATGTTACTGTCAATTTTTTTTTTATCTCAAACAACTTTATTTTTTTTAAATGAACATGTTACTTCTCTCTCTCTCTCTCTCTCTTTCTTTTTTTTCTTTTTCTTTAAGCATAGACGATAGTAGACTTTATTAATTGTAAATGTTAGAATTGATGAGATTTGACATGATTATTGAGTGACTTGTTGATATGAATTGCCACCCACTCTGCCTCTTCTTGGGCTTTTTTTTTTTTTTGGCTGAACTCTGCCCTTTCTTGCCTTGGACTAATATTCTAAAACCTCTCCATTATTATTTATGAAATCACACATAATAATTTAGGAAATCCTTAGACCCTAAACACTTGACCAGTTGTTTCATGACAAAACGCATACACGAAGTAGCAAAATGAACGAGTAGAAAATGGATTGAAAAAAAAAAGTGAATTTTTGTTGAATTGTATGTACTTTTTGTCATAAAGAGCAACTAATCAAGTTATGTTACAGGTGCTATGAACGTGTAATTTCGTGAATAATAACGGAAAAGAATAATGTTGATGGGTGCTTCTTATTATATATGCGGTACGCTATTGCCCTATATCTATTTTTCATTTTATTTTGATGAAAAACAATGATGTAATGTAATATGAGAAAAGTTATGAAGGCATGATTGGGTGTGGTTGTGCTTATTCTTAAATATGTAATAAAGTAATATGGTATGTTAGGATTAGATGGATAAAATATGAGTTTTACACTATATCTTTACAATTTAAAATTTTTTTTAGAAGCTCATCCTTACAAAATTTAATATCTTATAATATATGGATATGAAATACTTATAAGAACAGCTTATTTAGTTTTTTACTAAAAAAATTTTGTTTAAAATATATTAAAATATACTTGTATTATGAAAAAGTAAAAAATAGTGAGATTTTAAAAAATGGTGCACAAAAGTTTTAAAAAAAAAAAAACAAATAAATTTGAGAAGGTAAAATAAAAAATAAAAAAAGTTAAAAATTTCGATAAAAAACCTATTCTTTAACTTTCCTTTAAAAAAAAAAAATTGTGACTGAATTTACTAAAACACCATTGATTGATTCTCAAATAACTAAATTACCACTATATAATGCAATTCTTTTATTTTATCTCACTAAAACTAAATTATAACCGAGACCCAACACAATGCAAGCCCCGAATCAAAACCCTAACCTCGTTATCACTTATCACCCACAAACCCTCTCCAAATTCAAACTCAACCACGAATCACACAGTAGTCGGCTGCCCCAGCCAGCCATAGCCTCACTCCAGCTTTGCCTCTCCACTCTCTGCCTTTCAGTAAGCTCTATTTATTGTACTTTTTTTTTTTTTTGGTCACTTCTTTGCATTCTTTGCATGAAACCTTTCTGTCTCTTTTCGCTTTCGCTTCCCCTATTTCTCAACTTCTTTGGGTTTTAGTGTCAAGCTCACACACGCGCTTTTATTCTCTTTGTCGAGGCAAGCATATTTCACCCTATAATTTTAGCTACGCTTAATTAATTGTTGTTCAATCTCTTTGTGCTTAATCATATCTTCACTTTTGATAAAAAAAAAAAATAAATAAAAAAAAAATTTGGTTAGAGATTCTTAAAGTTTAGCCATTATGTTTATCCATAAGTCAAGAATTGGTTACTGAAGGAAAATTATAATACTTGAATTTTAAATTACAATCTTTATAGTAAAATTGACAGTAATTTTAGCATTTTTCCATAACTAAATGCAAAAAGTGGATTTTCATTGCACAAAATGATTTTAAACCATGTTATTTGAATTGTTATATAAGCGCATTTAAATGCAAAAAAATAGATTAATGTGTAAAATGCCGAAACAAACTAATATATGTATATATATTTTTTGATAAGTAAACTAATATATGTATTGCCTTGCATTGCGTCGCCTTGTCTCTAACTATGACCAGGGGCGGCCCTAGACATTTTGGGGCCTAAGGCGAGAACTAAAAATGTATGTGTATGTGTATGTGTGTTTATGTATGTGTATGTATATGTGTGTGTATGTGTATGTTTATGTTGTATGTGCATGTGTGTTTATGTTTATGTACGTGTGTATGTTTATGTATGTGTATGTTTATGTGTGTTTATGTTTGTTTATTTTTGTTTATGTTTATTTATGCCTGTTAATGTGTATGTGTGTTTATGTTTGTTTTTATGTATGTTTGTTTGTGTTTGTGTTTATGTATGTTTATGTGTATGTGTGTTTATGTTTATAAATATAAATATACATAAACATACACACATACATAAACATACACACATGCAATTGCCTAACTCTGACTATGACATTTGCAGGTGTGGACATTTGCTGTTGACAAACAGATTTTTAGTAAGGATGGGTGAGCTCATTGTTGATGATATTTTTAAGGTGCAGCGCATGAATCCAGACGGCAAAAAATATGATAAAGGTATGCTTCTGGTCCTTCTGGAATCTTGGTGCTCAACTGCTTGTTCACCAAACTATATGCAGTTAGTTCTTGGTTATCTTTGTTTCTTACTTTTGCTTTGTGCTTAATAAAACATGATTTCAATATATTTTATATTAAAATATTTAAAAAGTTGCAATACCCACTAAATATAGGGGAAGCAACTTTTTTCCCCTTTGTTACCAAGGTTGTCTTTCTCTCTTTATGATTGTATCAATTGTCAATTGGTTTTTTCAGCAGTGACTCAACTAATGTATATTGTTATACACACATGCGCGCTCACACACACATATATGAATTACGAGTGAAACGTGTCAAGGACAACTTTGAACGCAATGTTTGGTTCTATAATATTCTCTTGACTTGTTTCTTGGAACTTGTAATGCAATCGGTTGGTCTTTTCAATTCAAAGTCTGCACAGGAAATTGTCCTCTGTGTTCGGAGACGTTCCCGTCGATCGATACCCAACAAATTAAAAGTTATATAATAGCTACTAGTAGATGCATTTCTGATTCAGTTTTGGTTTGAAACGTTAGAAGTTAAAAGCTGTACGATTATAATCATTTCTTTCTTTTACTTATGCAGAGGTCAAGAGTCCCAGCCATCAATTTGCTGTATTTATATCTTTCAACTAACAACAAGACCCTTCATGCTTCTTCATTTGCAGCATCCCCTCCCCTTCCAAAGAGGCCTTGTCTCGGTACGTCATATCATCCGCCTTGTTCTTGAAATACTATGGGCCGATTTAATAGAGAAATTTGACTAATTTTGTTTGTATTTCTTTTAAATACGTGTAAATGAAAAATTGTGTGAAAATGTATGTAATATTGTTTAAAATCTGAAAATGAGTTATCAAATAACTTAATCAAATGGGCCTTATGTCTTTATATAAATATTACCCATGCTATGGTGTTTTTTTATTTATTTTTTATTTTTATATTAGTTACAACAATAAGAAGGGAAGATTTAAAGCTCGGTTCTCTTTAAAATGAGAACTCTTTGGTGCGGACACCACACGATGACACATCTGTGGAGATTATCTTTATCATTTATGTTATCTTTATTTGGGTTTATCTTTAGTATTGGATTAGTATTTGAGATTGTTAGGATTATCGTACTAGTATTTGAGATTGTTTAGGATTTGTTTAGGAGAGTTTATCTTTATCATTATGATTCCTGGAAGCTGTATATAAAGCTCCAGACGGTTCCTTTTGTATTTTACAGATTATTATTATTTATTGAGATTATTTTCGTTGATTTGTTTGGTGGTAATTCCAAACACCTTAGGTGGGAAGCCTAAGGTTTTACGGTGGGACTAATCTAGGTGGGAAGCCTAGGTTGTCCTGCATCAACTTGGTATCAGAGCCCAATCCGATCTCCCCTTTCAGTAACCAAAATCACGACTGACATCCCACACACACACTCACCATCAACAAACAAATCAACCTCCAGACATGCCATTACTCAAATACTTACCCCATGAGATTTGCAAACCAAAGCAACCCAAATCCTTACCTCACGAGATCTGCAAGCCAACCTTGGCAATCCGTATATACCCTGCAACCCCACATGAGTTTTTCATTCCCAAGCCAACAGAGAAACCAGCAACACCTCCCAAACCGTTGACCGCCATCCGTGCCCGCCTCTGATCACAGAACCCATAAACCAACAAAAAAAAAAAAAATTCAGATTCACAACTTCACTCCCACTAGATCAGACACAGAGACAAAAGAGAGTTGAAATCCCAACATCAAAGCCGCCGATCCCACCAACAGCATGACGCCATCGCACAACCCGCCGCTGACACGCCATCACCTTCGCTCCCACCATGCTGCTTCACGGGTTCCGAGATCTGACTCACCAGCTCCGATTTCCACCTTCGAGTGCTGCTAACAGTCATCGCCGACGAGCCCAGCCATCTCTTCACCGTCGACTCCAAAGCCGTTTCGTGTTTGCTCCGTCGTCTCTTTGAGTTTTACGTTGTTTCTATTTTCTTAGTTTCGGTGTTTAGTTTTGAACTTGGCATATAAGACTTTAGTTTTATATTGTAGTCTCTCTTTACTGTATTATTATATTTAAAAAAAAAAAAAAAATTCAAATCAGGTCAAGAAGAAGCTTCAAGAAGGGCCCAGTGCACCCCACGTGAAGACCAACAGCAACAAACCAAATTTTCACTCCCACTTCACTACACGTGAGGCCCAATTTCCCCATTGACTAGTAGCATGACCCACTGTCCAGTCAGGCCCAGATTGTTAAGTCAGTCCAACCAAGGTGTGGACTTTCCAAACTTAATGGATTGAAATGCACTTTCAGATTTAATATCAATATGTTTACTATGTGCCTCAAACTTTACCTTCAGTAACATGCTACTGCCTTTGTCCTTTGTTCTGCTTAAATTTTCACATGAATTTATTATTTTAGCTGCTGGTTTATTTTCTTTCAGTATTTTATTTTAGCAAAAAAAAAAAAAAAATCCTTTAAAGTAATTACTTCTCAGTATTAGTGGTTGAACTAGCCTAATCACATTGTCATAATTAGGTCCTTTTTAATTTAATTCTTGTTGAAGCTAGTACTGCTTGAATGCAACAACATTTGGAATTCATGACTTCTCTTCACATATAATTTAACTTGAGTATTATCCTTACTATTCACTTGCTAGAATTAGTTTGTTGATCTCTTTGCATGCATTTGCGTAGTGGTCGTCTAGTAACTAGTTCTGAAGAACGGTCTAATTCCAAATCAGAGTCTAGTTCTGAACCCCAGTCTAGTCCACAATCCCGCCTAAACATGGATCCCCCTCCCCAAGATGAATTAAGACAAGCCATTGCAGAGCTTACTGTCCGTCTAGGCCACTTAGAGGCTAGGTATGACGAGGAAAATGCACATAATGGAAGAAATAATAATAGGCATGGCCCTCACCCTAGGCAAGACCATAGAGACAATGAAGACAACTCCGTTAAGCATATCAAAGTAGAGGCCCCTACCTTCGATGGTGTTAGGAACCCTCAGGTCTACAATGATTGGGTGCGAGAGATGGATCATTTTTTTGAGTGGTATGAACTGTCTGAGGATAGAAAGGTTAGGTTTGCCAAAATGAAACTTGTAGGAAGAGCAAAACTCCATTAGGATAGTGTTGTCAACCACCTCCGTAAGACCCGCCAACCACCCATAACTCTTTGGGAAGAAATGAAGGCCAAGCTCAATGAAAAGTACTTCCCAGTCTCTCATCAAGGCAACTTGTTGGATCAATGGCATGATTTGAGACAAGACAATAGGTCTGCTACTGAGTATGTAGAACAATTTGAAGAGTACAGGATACGTAGCAATGCAACTGAGGATGAGCCAATTACCTTGAGTAGATTTAGGAAAGGTCTCAATTATGATCTTCAAAGAGAATTGGTGGCTCGACAAATCTCAACTCTTGATGATGCTTATACCTTAGTGCAAGATTTAGAGCTGATCCCTAGGCCCCAAAGTGGAAGGAGATTTGACAATCGCATGTTGCCTCGCAACAATTTTGATGGCCCCCAAGGTAGATACCTCCAAGGTACCCAAAATAGGCCTTATCTCAACAACAGACCCTTACACATAGAAGAAAATCCTCAGGGTAGATACCAACAAGGTCCTCAAACTAGACCCAATCCCAACAATAGGCCCTTACGCCCAGAAGACAAAGGGAAGAGTGTGGTTAGAGAGACATTTAGGCCAAATTCTAGAATCCAGTGCTTTAAGTGTCAAGGCTTTGGTCATATGGCTGCCCAATGTCCTAATAAGACTTTGTTGATTGAAGAATTGGATGGAGAGGAAGAGGTAGAAGAAGTAGTCTATGAGCCTAACATTGAAGACATTGTAGAAATAGGAGAGGATGATCCCACCCAATTAGCTTGCATTAGAGCCCTACCATCTTTTGATAACCTCAACAAAGGTAGTCTTGATACTCCTGTAATGAGTGTTGTTAGGTGTGCTCTAGCACAGTCCGAAGAAAGTGATGATTGGAAAAGAAATACTATCTTCCAAACCTTTGTCAAGTGTGGAACCACAAATTGCAAGGTTATCATTGACAGTGGAAGTTGCATTAATGCAGTTTCTTCTAAACTTGTCTCCCTCCTAGGTTTGAAGTTAGTTGCCCATCCTAAGCCCTATAAGATTTCTTGGGTAGATGATTCATCTATCACCATCAAGGATAGGTGTCTTGTTCCTATTAATATCCTCTCATACAAGGCTCAGATTTCATGTGATGTGATTCCAATGGATGTAGGACACATAATTTTGGGACGACCATGGCTCTATGATTTAGATGTCACTCTTTATGGTCGCTCGAACTCTTGTTCCTTCATGCACAATGGACAAAGGATTAAACTTAACCCAGTCAAAACTAAGTTTGTTAGCGCAAGTAAGGCTAGAGAAGAGCCCAAAAAGCAAAGTATGAACCTCATTAGTCCAAAAGAACTTGAAAGAGCTGTCAATCAAGACTCCATCATCTTTGCTTTGGTTGTTAAGGAAATTGCACTAGACAACTTTGAAGAACCAAGAAAAGAAGTACGGTCAGTGCTTCAAGAGTTCCAAGATGTTTTCCCTAAGGAGCTTCCAAATCAATTGCCTCCTATGCGTGATATTCAACACGCCATAGATCTTGTCCCGGGAGCAGCACTCCCAAATTTGCCCCACTATAGAATAAGCCCTCCTCAACATGATGAGATGGTTAGACAAGTGGATGAGCTCTTGCATAAAGGATTTGTGCGTGAAAGCTTAAGCCCATGTGCAGTCCCTGCACTCTTGACCCCAAAGAAAGATGGATCCTGGAGAAAGTGCGTGGATAGTCGCGCAATCAATAAGATAACTGTGAAGTATCGTTTTCCTATCCCTAGGTTAGATGATATGTTTGATATGATGTCAGGAGCCACAATCTTTTCAAAGATTGATTTGAAAAGTGGATACCACCAGATTAGGATTCGCCCAGGTGATGAATGGAAGACTGCTTTTAAGACAAAAGATGGTCTATATGAGTGGCTTGTGATGCCTTTTGGGTTATCAAATGCTCCTAGTACTTTTATGAGAATGATGACACAAGTACTAAGGCCTTTCATGGGCAAATTTGTGGTAGTGTACTTTGATGACATCCTCATTTATAGTAACTCAAAAAAGCAACATTTGGACCATCTTAAACAAGTTTGTTCCACTTTGAGGAGAGAAAACTTGTATGCCAACCTAAAGAAATGCTCTTTCTTCACTGATAGTGTCATTTTCTTAGGTTTTGTGGTTTCATCTAAAGGAGTTTCTGCTGACCCACAAAAGGTCAAAGCCATAGTGGATTGGCCCGAACCCAAGAACATTCATGAGGTTCACAATTTTCATGGGCTTGCAACTTTCTATCGCCGCTTCATACGTGGATTTAGTACAATCATGACACCAATCACTGATTGTATGAAGCAAGGCGAATTCCAATGGTCCAATGCTGTTGGTAAAGCATTTCAAGAAATCAAGAAGAAGATGACAGAAGCACCAGTGATGCGCCTACCAGACTTTGATAAGGTCTTTGAAGTGGAATGTGATGCGTCTGGTGTAGGCATAGGAGGAGTTCTTAGCCAAGATTGTCACCCTATAGCTTACTTTAGTGAGAAATTAAATGAGGCTAAGAAGAAGTATTCAACATATGACAAAGAACTCTATGCTGTGGTACAAGCTTTAAGATATTGGAGCCATTATTTGACACCCCATGAGTTTGTCATTTATTCAGATCATGATGCTCTCCGCCACATCAATTCCCAAAAGAAATTAAATGCTCGGCATGTCCCTTGGGTTGAGTTTTTGCAAAGATTCTCTTTTGTTTTGAGACATAAATCTGGTGTTGAGAATAAGGTAGCTGATGCTTTGAGTCGCCGAATCACCTTACTTTCTGTGATGAGCACAAAAGTCATAGGGTTTGAGAAGTTGCAAGAAGAGTATGAATCTTGCCCAGATTTTGGAGAAGTGTACACTACACTCAAGACTGAGCATCTTCAGGTTGTTGATGATTTTATCCTCCGAGATGGCTACTTGTTTAAAGCCAATAAGCTTTGTATCCCCCGCACATCAGTTAGAGACTTTTTGGTTTGGGAAGTACACGCGGGAGGACTTTCAGGACATTTTGGACGTGATAAGACAATTGAAGAGGTAGAGAGGCAGTTCTATTGGCCAAGCCTTAAGAGGGATGTTGCCAAAATAATTGGTCAATGTCGTCAATGTCAACTGGCTAAGCATTGCAAGCAAAATACTGGCCTTTACACTCCTTTACCAGTTCCATACCGTCCTTGGGAGGATATCAGCATGGACTTTATACTAGGTCTTCCCCGTACCCTTAGGAAGTTTGATTCCATCCTTGTAGTGGTAGACCGGTTCTCTAAGATGGCTCACTTTCTTCCATGCTCTAAGACTTCTGATGCATCCAAGGTTGCCAAGATTTTCTTTGATGAGATTGTTAAGTTGTATGGGTTGCCTAAATCAATTGTGTCAGATAGGGATGTTAAATTCATGAGCTATTTTTGGAAGACCCTTTGGCACATGATGGGAACAAAGTTGAAATTCTCCACAGCATACCATCCTCAAACTGATAGTCAAACTGAGGTTGTCAATAGGAGTCTAGGAAATCTTTTAAGGTGTCTCATAGGTGAGAATGGTAAGACTTGGGAATCTATACTTCCTATAGCCCAATTTGCTTACAATAACTCAATCAATAGGTCCACAGGTATGAGCCCATTTGAAGTTGTTCATGGTTATACACCTAGGAGACCTTTAGACCTTCTCCCAATGTCCTCACATGATAGGGTTTCTGTGTCTGCAGTAGAGTTTGCTAGTCACATGCATGAGCTGCATAAAGAGATCAACAAACGAATTCATGCTAGTAATCTTAAGTATAAGACTCAGGCTGATTTACATCGACGTCAGTTAGACTTTGATGTAGGAGATTATGTTATGATTCGTATCAGGCCTGAACGGTATCCTTCAGGAACCGTTAAGAAACTGCAGGCCCGCAGTGCTGGCCCATTCAAGGTATTAAAGAAACTTGGACCTAATGCTTATGTGATTGATATACCTTCAGATTATGGTATTAGTTCTACTTTTAATATTGCTGATTTACTTGCTTTTAAAGGTCCAGCAGTTATTCCCTATGACCCTTTTGATGATCCTCTCTCTTCTTCTTTGGCTAACCCTATCCCTAGCCCTACACCATCTTGTTTCCAAAAGGCACATAAAGATATTATTGATGTTATTTTGGATGAGCAGTCTCTTTTCACTAGGGATGGAACAGTTCAGCGCTTCTTGGTTCGTTGGCGAGGACGGCCTGATTCTGACTGTACATGGATCACCAGAGAGGAGTTGCAGCAGCTTGATCCTGCTCTTTTGGAGGCTTACTTGGATACACTTGCTACCACCTCATCTCTACCTCCTATCACTCGCACATATGAGCGTCGACGGAGGCGCCATGCTGATCCAGTGAGCTTGTGGCTTGATGGAGTTTGTTCTGATGTCACTTGATCCTTATGAGCTTTACTCGACGAGGTCGAGTTTCTCCCACCCCAGGGGAGTTGGTGCGGACACCACACGATGACACATCTGTGGAGATTATCTTTATCATTTATGTTATCTTTATTTGGGTTTATCTTTAGTATTGGATTAGTATTTGAGATTGTTAGGATTATCGTACTAGTATTTGAGATTGTTTAGGATTTGTTTAGGAGAGTTTATCTTTATCATTATGATTCCTGGAAGCTGTATATAAAGCTCCAGACGGTTCCTTTTGTATTTTACAGATTATTATTATTTATTGAGATTATTTTCATTGATTTGTTTGGTGGTAATTCCAAACACCTTAGGTGGGAAGCTTAAGGTTTTACGGTGGGACTAATCTAGGTGGGAAGCCTAGGTTGTCCTGCATCACTCTTGCTTAGTTAGAGTTTGGTCATAGTTTCAGCCTTCAAGGCTTAATATGAAAACTTTAACAATGTATAGAATATAAATAATAGAAGTAAATATTGATCTCATTATTGTTTATATGTTTGAAAGGAAATTAATGCAATAGATAGTAAGTTTGACTGCGTGTTGGATGGAAAGTAATGGAAATATCTTTTATAAAAACATTACTATTAACTCATTTCTATTTATATCTATATCTATATAAAAAGTGTGAATAATGAACAGTTTTGTTGAGTTACTTGGATAATGGTTTTGTCAAGTTACTAAAATCAAATTAGGGTTGTTTTTGTGAATGATTTTATCATTTTATGAGAAATACTATTTTGTATTTTGAGAAAATTAAGGTTATGTTTGGTAACAGTTTTTGTTTTCTATTTTCAAAATTTTGTTTTTGGGAATATAATGAAAAAATAATTTTCTTGTATTTTTAAAATATATATGTGTCAAGCCTTGACGGTTGCTTGTGATCAGTCTTTTCCTTGGAGGAGCATTTGGAAACCAAAGGTCCCTTCTAGAATTGTGTTCTTTGTTTGGACCGCAAATTTGGGGAACATTTTGATGATTGATAATCTATACAACAGGAGAGTGTGGATCCTAGATTGGTGCTATATGGGTAAAAGATGTGGGGAATCATTTTATTACATTGTCCTATAACCTACAGTCTTTGAGCTATGGTATATGGTGTTCACCTTGTTTGGAATTCATTGGGTAATACTGAAAATTGTGGTTGAACTTCTAGCATGCTGGCAATGAAAGTTTGGTTGTTATTCGGTTGGCAGCTTCTCATTGCTTAATGTGGTGCATTTGGTGGGAGAGAACTAATCGGAGTTTTGAGGATTTTGAAAGGACAATAGCACACCTGATAAGTTTCTTTTTTAAAACACCATTAGAATGGATGTCAATCATAGGAAGTCATTCTATTTATTCAATTTATGATTTGATGGGTGATTGTAATTTGTGTGCTTGGTTGGAGGTGATGAGCTTGAAAAGCTCCAGCCATGGAGGTTTAGAAGGAGAGCTTGGTGGTCAGCCATAGAGCATGGTGTGACGTGGGTTGAGGCAGAGAGAGGATGAGAGGGAAACAGAGGCGGCCTTAGACATTTTGGGGCCTAAGGCGAGAATTAAAAATGAGGCATTTTTTATACTTATATATTAATTAAATTAGTGTTTATTTAATATTTTTATATTATATTTTTCATCATTATTTTCATTTTCTTCTAAATTATTTTGAAGTTCATTATTAAGATTTGTTATATTGCAAAATTGAACATCATTTTCTTCTAAATTATTTTGGTGAGTTTCTTGCTCATTTGTGATATTTTCATCTAAATTTTGTGTTATATTTTGTTTATTACTAATAACAAATTTATCCATTGATCCTTTTTGAGACTCAATTAATTTTTCTTCTTTTTTTTTCTTTTTTTACGTTTTTCATATCCAGATGCATATTTTCTAGTAAACATTTAAACAATATATTTATAAAGACTAAAATAAAAAATAACTTTTAAGTGTAGAGCAAATGAGAAATAGAACATGATTTATATAAGAAGTATTGTTGTAGTTTCACTGAACAATAATAAATTTTTAGCAATCTCAACCTGCATAAATTAAAAAAAAATTAAGCACGCATAACAAAAATTTAAGCACAGCCATAACACTGACACAAGACTTATTAATAAGACCCGCCCACAAAAAAAAAAAACACAAAACAAATCCTATTTATAACCAAAAAAAAAAAAAAAAAATTGCAGGCTTTAAGAAAAACAAAAAAAAACTTGAAGGCCCAAACTTAACGCCCAGTCCAGGGAGGGTCCAGGCAGCCATAATGATAAACTGATAAGTGATAAACAAAGTTACAAAAGCAGCCAGGGACAGGGAGGGCCCAAATAAATAAAGTTATCTTAAGTTCTTAACAAATAAAAGCCCAAATATTTATAATTTTATACCTGATTCCTGAACCTCAGAACCTGATACGGTGAGGTGAGCAGTTGAGACTTGAGAGAGGCGGAGAGCAGAGAATCAGAGAGAGGCTGAGGACAGACTGAACAGTGGAGACTGGAGACTAGAGAGAGGCGGAGAGCAGAGACTAGAGAGAAAGGTAAAATTTTTAGGGTTTTGAGTTTTTTGATTTGTGATTGTTTTGTGGCAATTGGCTAACTCGCCTAAGGGAAGGGCCGGCCCTGACTATGACAAACAATTGTGCAGGTGTGTACATTTGCTGTTGACAAACAGATTTTTAGTAAGGATGGGTGAGCTCATTTTTGATGATATTTTTAAGGTGCAGCGCGTGAATCCAGACGGCAAAAAATATGATAAAGGTATGCTTCTGGAATCTTGGTGCTCGACTGCTTGTTCACCA
Organism: Quercus lobata; assembly: GCF_001633185.2. Lineage (NCBI taxonomy): Eukaryota > Viridiplantae > Streptophyta > Magnoliopsida > Fagales > Fagaceae > Quercus > Quercus lobata. Next base: position 50,554,598 of record NC_044909.1, read on the forward strand.
AAGTATATATGCAGTTAGTTCTTGATCATCTTTGTTTCTTGCTTTTGCTGTGTGCTTAATAAAACATGATTTCAATATATTTTATATTAAAATATTTAAAAAGTTGCAATACCCACTAAATACAGGGGAAGCAACTTTATTTTTTCCCCTTTGTTACCAAGGTTGCCTTTCTCTCTTTATGATTGTATCAATTGTCAATTGTTTTTTTCAGCAGTGACTCGACTAATGTATATTGTTATATACATATATATATATATATATATATGTACATGTTTATTTATTTATGTATAAGTACATATATATACATGTTTGTGTATGTGCATGTGTGTCTCCTTGTCGAAGCCAGACAAGTCATCTTGCAAAACTGAATTTGCTTGGGCAGTAACCTTCAATTATGAAATGGACACCCCGTGTTAAGTCAGTTTCCATTGTCAGTGGGCTTGGTAGGTTCTAAAACTATCAGGCAAAAGTGAAACTTAAGTCTATCTTCATCAAATTCTATAGATACAGATGCTTTGAGCAATCATCATGTGTCCTAAGTCACTGCAAGGTAAATAAGCTATGACCTTAAATTATTGTGCAATACTCTAGTGGTTGCCACCAGGAACAAATCAGTAGTTTCCGCAGGAAACAATAACAGTCACAGTGGGCAGTTTGCAGTTAACATGAAATAGCACCTTGCTGTGAATGAATAAACTGCATGAATTGCAGCTGTTACTGACGGGGAAGAGTGTACATTAAGGAAGGTTTTGGAGTCCTTTAAGGCGTAAAGTAAAAAAGTCTAAGTGGCACAAAATGTGGGAAAGTGTTTATTTGATATGAAGGTTGTTTTGGCAGTGTGTTGATAATGAGTCTTTTTTAGAAGGTCCTGTCAAAAAGAAGTTCACTAAATCTGTACTGGAATTTTGCAACTTGCAAATTAGAATGCTGTAATTGCTAAAAGGACATGTGCACTAGTCAAGTTTTTTGGGTTGTGACATATTAGCCTTTTAAAATAAGTTGTTGTGTATATTTTATTATTTTGTGGTATCATTACTTTTGAAACCTATTTGTTACTTTTTTACAAGATTCTATGACTTGTTTATGCAGTCCTCCTTGTTAAGCTAGACAGAATCAAAATGATCACTTAAATTTTCTTAACTATACTTGATTGTTATTCTTTATCATTAAAAAAAGAAAAGAAAAAAACTTGATTGTTCTGTTGGCATTTTAAGTTTATAGTTTTGTATATATCTTTATGTAGTTACTCGAATTGAAGCACGGAGTGAGAAGTGTGACATGTTCATGCAACTAGATGTGAATACAGAGATTTATCCTATTGATAAAGAAGAGAGATTTTTGGTGGCATTATCTACCACACTAAGTTTGGAGGTAATCTTTTTCTCTTATGGTATATTAGGCCCTTTTCTTTGGGTTGCAGATGTTGAGTATAGTACGAACCACAACTCATTGAATCATTACTTATTTATTTGTATATTTTCTTGAGAATGAATTTTTTTCTTTCTTGTAAACCTCAATTGTTGAAGATTAATAATTTAAGTTGAAGCTCCTATATGCAGTGATGCTTTCTCTAATCTGCAATTGATGCTTTAACAAACTCTAGAGCCATTAATCTTTTAGTTACCTGTAATTAATTGATGCTTTAAAAGACAAAAAGCTTTTAGTTATCGGTTTGAGATTGGAGATGTGTCAAGAGTGAAATTTTGGCATGATGTCTAGTGTGGGGATAGTCCTCTGAGTTTTTGTTTTCTGGAATTATTCAGAATCAGTAATGATAAGGAGCATTATATGGTTTATCTCATGAAGCTCCCCAATGGGGTTCTTTATTGGGATATGAAATTCTTGCTTGCTGTTCAAGATTGGGAGATGGAATCTCTGTTTAATTTTATGGATATTACATATGGAGTCTCTTTGAGGGGTATTGGGGAGGTGAGATCTGTTGGATACCTTCTAAGAGAAGGGGCTTTGAGGTGTGTAGCTATTATCAGGCCTTGACGGGTGCTTGTGATCAATTTTTTCCTTGGAGGAGCATTTGGAAGCCAAAGGTCCCTTCTAGAGTTGTGTTCTTTGTTTGGACCGCGAATTTGGGGAACATTTTGATGATTGATAATCTATACAAGAGGAGAGTGTGGATCCTAGATTGGTGCTATATGTGTAAAAGATGTGGGGAATCAGCAAACCATCTTTTATTACATTGTCCTATAACCTATTGTCTTCGAGCTATGGTCTATGGTGTTCACCTTGTTTGGAATTCATTGGGTAATACTGAAAACTGTGGTTGAACTTCTAGCATGCTGGCAATGAAAGTTTGGTTGTTATCTGGTTGGCAGCTTCTCATTGCTTGATGTGGTGCATTTGGCAGGAGAGAAATTACCGGAGTTTTGAGGATTTTGAAAGGTCAATAGCACACCTGAAAAGTTTCTTTTTTAAAACACTGTTAGAATGGATGTCAATTGTAGGAAGTCATTCTGTTTCTTCAATTTATGATTGGATGGATGATTGTAATTTGTGTGCCTGATTGTTTTGGTTCCCAGTTGTGTACATCCTATATACTTGGGTGACTCTTTTATTACGATTTGAATAAAATTTCCATTACTTATTAAAAAGAGAGAGTTTCTGGTAAGTAATAGCTCCTAGAAGATCATTGATTCTTTTGCTATTTGAGTTTCTGGGAAGTAATAGGGTTTAGAATATCATCTGAAGTTGTTGCCTTTAAGTTCCGTAAGTGATCGAATGGTATAAGATGGTGGAGGAATTCATAAGAATTCATTTTGATCCACATTTTGTTCAGTCTTTGTAAATACCTGCTACCTTAATCGAAGATTTGAATGTCTCCTTCTAGCAGCCAAAATAAAGTACATTCCTTCTTAATAATTCACTGTATTGATGTTAAGGTTTGCAGCCTTTCTCTGACATTTTCTTCTGAATAAGCTTTTTTGAACTTGGAACTTTTGCCCTGACCAATGTAAACCTAACCGTTTTTAAAACGTTTTAACCTGGTTTACAAGCTAATTAGAGCCCAATTTTTTTGAGTCAAGCTGGTATGGGTTAAAGGTCAGATTGTGCTGGGTTAGGGCTTAAAGTTGAAAACCTTGGGTTGAGCCTGGGTTACCTCCAACCCAGACCAACCAGGGTTGCATCCCTAAGTAATTTATGTAATTATCTGAAAATATCAGGTTCAAGATTATTGGAAGAAGCGAACTCAGTTTCTTAGACTCTGTATTTGGTTCCCCCTCCAAAAGTTTTTTCTGTCTTTAATTCTTGGCATATGGATGGAAACTTGAAGCAATTATGCCATAAAAGGGATATATGGCCTAAATAGGAATTTTCATGATGAGTCTCTGATGAAGCAATTAGATTATTCAATCATCTTGACTTTGCAGATATTTAAGTCTTTTTGACTGAGCTCCAATTTTTTGTTTAAATCTCTCAGAACTCTTTAAATTTTATATGGTCATTGATTAAAAAAAAAAAAAAAAAACCCTAAGATGAAAATTCGCCACCTGCATAGATGCTCTGTCGCATGTCCTGGCATTGATAATTTGTATTTCTAGTAGTGTAGAACTTTCAAAATGTGCCAATTTTGTGATAAGTATTGCCTGAAAGCCATTTGTTTAGAAGCTTATTGTTATTTCTCAAAATTTGTTGAGGACTGCACCCATCAAAAAACTGTATGAACGTTGGTCTGTGGTCCTCCAGTAAATATAAATGCAGTTCTAGAGCACAACTTCTTACTTTAGTATCTATTTTTCCATCTGAGAAATATCTACATCTAGACCTGCCCATAACTGTAGCTTGTGTCAAATTTGAAAAAAATTGTATATCTCAGGACTTGCATTTGGCTTTTTGTTGAATGGCCAGGATTTGCTTGATCACCTACTGTAATAATAATGATATAATGATTGTGGATAGAAGCTAATGATAATCTGGTGTTTCCTGCTCTCTCGATGTTTGATTTTGACTGATGCTTTTTTTTTTTTATGGGAATTTTTTGCGTTCTTTAATCTTTCATATCATTCACCCCTAATCTTGGGTAGGTGTATGTTGAATACTTTCTGACTTTGTTTTTGACTGTTATGCTCTTTATATGATTAAAATCTTTAATGTTGCCTGTGTTTTGAACTCCTTTCCCAGGGTGGGCAGAAGTCACTTGCAGACAAGTTTGAATACATCATGCATGGGAAACTTTATAAGATTTCAGATGAACCTGAAGCTAAAACTTTAGATGGAAGTTCAGGTCCTGGGGTAACAGTGTATGTACACATGATTTTCAACCACTCTTTTTATGTATCCTTTTTTTATGTTTCTTTTGGAATTACTGTAGTAGTGTTTTTTATTTTATTTTTTATTTTTTTAAAGATTAAGCAAGATATTATTGAGCACAAACAAGTTTACACAAGCAGTCACATACAACTGAAAATACCACCGGCAACTCAACGACATCCTTTTTGCCCTTAAAAACCGAACAGGGAATCCCCACACTACACAGTGCTTTGTTTTGTTATGTAAATTTATAATTTTTACATCAGCAAACCTTTGTTTTTTCTTCCCATTTAAGGGGCATTTGGTTTGCGGTGATGTGCATCCCATCAAGGTCACCTTACCATAATGTGAACATTAAGAATTTTGGTTCATTTACTTACTCATGAGAATGACTAACCAAGAAACCACTAAAATACTCCCCCAAAACCTCTAAAGAAGACCAAGCCCTAAAACCTCCAAAATGACCACAATATCTCCAAAACCTCTAAAATCCCAAAAGCTCTAAAATGGCCCAGAATACCCAAAAACCTCTAAAACAACCAAAATACCCTTAAAACCTCTAAAATGACTGATATACCCCTAAATCTCAAAAATTACTAAAAAAAACCTCGAAATCACTAAAATGACTAAAATACCCTCGAAACCTCTTAATAGGTTGAAGCACACTTTCTTTAGTCCTCAAAGCACCATTGTAGAAGCATTTCTATGAAGCCATACATGGTAAATTGATGCAGCCCATGCCACCCTCTTGTTACTGTTAAAGAACTCACACCTGATTGCAGAATATCTTCCTAGGAATGCCTCTTCAATATGATCAAACATAGATCTTAAATATGATATCATAGTCTCTTTGAAAATTTACACTAAAGAACAAGTGATCCCTACTCTCAATACATCTTCTATAGAACACACAGAGTATCACCTTATAACCCCAACTTAATAACCTGTAACGTGTACTCAAACTGTCACGAATGGCCAGCCAACAAATGAATGCATGTTTTGAGATTCTGTTAGGGTGCCAAATCAACCTCCACCAGTACACATTTGGCAAGGACCTAATAGCTCCCATGTCTATGTTGTCTGACTCCATTTTCTTGTTTAAGTATAAAGGTATGCAGTATCTGGGGAGTACATCTTGTTTGACTCCACATGTCCACTGCAATTGTCATGGACTGGTTGTGAATACATCTTGTTTGACACCCACACGGGCTCATGTGGGTATCAAACAAGATGAATGGTCCAGATCTATGTATTCTCCTTGCTATATTTGCAATGAATATTTGTCCCCTACAGAGCTCTTTTTATCAGATAATCATCTAATCAAAACAACATTTCCATATGATTTTTTTTTTTTTGGGGGGGGGGGGTGTTCATTCTAATCATCTAATTTTGGATTTCATATTTGGTTTCAGGGATATATATGTTTCATTTGGTGGGCTCCAGTTGATGCTGAAAGGTGATCCGTCCCATTGTGGTGGGTTTGAGCTTGATCAGAAATTGTTTCTCCTTATGAGGAAGCTGACATGAGAAAACTGACATCCTATACTATCAACAAATGTCTATTTAACTTCTTTGATTGTAAAACCACCTCCAAACTAGGTCATGTTAACTGGTACTATATGACTCATAATAGTCGACACCAAATTTATGGTGGGAATTTTGTTTTACCTGTCTCCTGTGTGAATGGGTTCTCCATGCAAAGTTTGAAGACATGATTAGTGAAGTGTTGTCTAGATAGCGAGGGTTTGGAGCTAGAATTTTTGGTCTGTATTCTGCAGAGAACTGGTGGAAATGGGAATTAACCTGAGATTGGAAGGTCAATATATGTATGGAAAATTATTTCTCTCTCGATGTCAACACTACACACGCACCACTCACAAAGTGTAGACATCAAGTGTCAATATCTTCCACCTGATGTCTACATTTTGTGAATGGTGTGTACAGGATGTGAGATCATCATGGTCCTATAAGTATAGTGGTTAAAGCAATCATCACAAGTTCATCCTAGTAATTGCAAAGGAAAAAAAAATGTTCTTTGATTATATCATTCTTTGGTTAGTTTTTTCTATGGATGCATACTGAGAAACATGTGACATACTTTTGAGCAATGACCAAGCCATAGAAGTGATTGTAAAAAAAAAAAAAGGAATAGAAAGCTTTTCTTGATTAAAATGCGTTCAAAGAATAAATCATTGGATTCTATTCCTTGGAATAATTAGTTAAGGTTTGAATTAATTAAGCCATAAAAAAGAAGTTTATTAACTTGGTAAAAAAGACAAGATTTTTTTTAAAGAAATGCTATGTTTACAATATTTTCATAATACATTCACAAATCTCAAAGTGGCATGTTGTGAAAGTGATGAGGTTTTACTCAACTTGGTTTAGAAGACTTTCATATGGAGTCAAAAGCTAATGTAATTGCATTCAAATAAAAAATAAAATTATCATTGTGAAATTTGACCCTCTTTATTTCATTTTTGGAATTTGAGTTTTTAATATAGTACAACTTTCATGATGCAAAAATCTAATTTGTTCAAGTAGCCATGTAACTCTGAAAATGTTGGTCACAAAGATTACCAATATTTACATATTCTTAATGGATATCTAATAAAGAAATCACAATTGAAGCCTAGTTCTAATGTATGTGTCACCTAATAGTGAAATAGTACAACAATAGCAAGTTTTAAACAGAGGATGTGTAAACCATCATTTTGAGTTGACTATGAAATATTGGGTTGACCATCAAAATTTTTTTTTTTTAACAAACGAGGATGTGTAAACCCCTTTGATCATCTGACCATTCCTTTGCATATATGTAATTTTCCGTCCCACACGCATTAATTTATAGGAAAATTCCCCAAGCTTCAAACAGAGGGTAAACTCTGGTAATATTTTTTTTTGAGAGATGTTACATTTATAATATTTTTATAACATTTTTCACAACAAAACACAGGTAATTAGTTGTTATAGGTTTAAATTTGAATCTAACATTAAAATTACTTTTTTGGTCTAATAATAATAACCAGTAATAACTAGCCATTTATGATTTGTTGTGAAAATGTTGTGTAATTTTTATTTTATTTTATTTTTAATTCCACCGAAAAGTGGGTAACCTATATAAACCAAGCGAATGTAAGCCAAGAAAGCACACGCCACCGCCACAGCCACAGTCACCGTTGTCAACTCTGAAAGCAGGGTTATTCTCAGTGATCGAGCTTCGCTCATTTCCTCTTATTCTTCTTCACAAAACATAAACATGGGCCGCAACAACAAGACCAGCCGGAACAAAAACCTCCACTCCCACAGGGGCCAATCTAGCCGAACCCATCAACTTCAACGGTTATTCCTTTTCATTCCCACTCTCTCTCTCTCTCTCTTTTCTTTTCTTTTATTGGTTTTATTTCTAGCTTTGAGTTTCCTATTTCTCACTTTGCCCATTCTTTTTCAGGGAGGACGAGTCTCTGCCATCTAATCAAGGTTACAATTTAATAATTTGGTTTTTTTTTTTTTTGGTTTTATCTTAGGTTTTAAAAATTGAGTTTGAAAGGTGTTTGATATATTGCCGCTGTGACTGTCATTGATATTGGGACTCTGATAACTTTTCTGCTGTTGCAGTACCTGAAGAGGAGCCAGCAGGTCCGACAATCCAACTTGCTATGTGGGTATGCATAATTTCTTTTCACCACCTTAAATTTTCTTTTATTTTGATTTGTTCTGTGCTCTGTATACTATCCATTGTAAACTGAGCTGCATTTTGTGTTTGGCCTTTTTCTCTACTATGATAGCATTGTGTATTGGGTACGAATTTTACCACATGCAGCCAGTGAGTTTTGAACATGTGACCTCATCCTCCATTCATTCTTATGGGAGAACAAAGTTTTATTTGAGCTAAAACTCATTGGCTCATATAAAAAATATTGTTTTTGAGTAATTATATTTTGGCTATAACTGTTATTGGATCAATTTGTATTTGACTGAATGCTGGGGTGGGTGAAATCTTAGTACCATCTTGTGGGCTACACACAGTGGGGGATTGACATCATTTTGCCGGATGGCTCCTTTGTTTGTCTGTGTTGTTGCACTTGCCCTTCCTCTTGGTCCACTGCTATGCCTATGTATTTTGCTTGGATTTTTAGCGTTTTTAACGAAGTTTCAATGATAATATCCCCCCGCCTCCCTCTCTCGGTCTCTCAAAACCCCTTTACCTCTAATTCGTTTCTATGAAAAAAAATTTATTTGAAATTTATTATGGGGAAGATCAATGCTGTTTTTTAGGATCTGAAACTCTGTCACATTTGAATCGTATGGAGTTTTGCGACAATGAGATTAAGCCGTGTTATGTTGTTGGTTCAGGATTTTGGGCAGTGCGATGCAAAAAGGTGCACGGGACGGAAGCTTTCAAGATTCGGCTTGTTAAAAGAAAGTCTCTGGTTCACATTTTGTCTCTATTCATGTTTTGCTCATGCAAATTTACATCTGTCTTATGTTAACTGGAATGTAATTATTCCTTACTGTTGATTCTATCTAGGCATGAGGGTTGGCTTTTGGTCTCTAACATCATTTTAAAGTATTTTACCTTTTCATTTATTTTATTGTGTTTGGTAGAAAATGAGAATATCATGAGTTGAAATTTATTCTTGATTAAGTTCTATTGGCCAATTAAACTTAGACTCCTAACTCCTAAGAGGTATAGCAAAGTAAGTCTTGAGTCTTTTAAAATGAGATATGGAATTTTCATATATAGGGAAGAGGTTAGACATTGGTGCAATGGCAAGTGCCATCCGCTCAAGCAATGTGTCGAGGGTTCGAGTAAGAGAATCAACCTCTCCAAAGTTGTGGTAAGGTTGCCTAATCACCTCTTATAGACCTTGCAAAAGCAGGAGCCTTGTATGCATAACCTATAGAAGTTGAGTCCTTGGAGAGATGAATTATGAAAGGATTTTCTTGTGGTTAGAGAAGATTTGGGATTTCTCATATGAAATCAATTTGATGACATCTGGAAAACAAAAGGAAAAAAATTGTTCATAGATTTAAAGGACTAAAAACTGATTTACCAAAATATCTTAGGCAGTTGGAACATTCAATGGTAGTTCTGAATCTTAAACTAATTTCCAAAAAGCAATGTTTTTAAATACAATGGATTCGTGCTTACTTGAGATTTGGAAACCAAACTTTTGTTCAAGCTGAGATTCATTTGCTTCAGCTAATTATTTGCTTAATATAGTATTTTTATTAACATCACATTCTGTCATGATATAGAGACGCTATCACATGTCAGTAATCCTGACATTTAAAAAAATTCTTGCAGGAGTTGCGTGTGAATAATGGTTTTGGGGGAATTGTTTTAAGGTACTTACGGATTACTTTCCTTTTCCTTAATTTTTCTGTGGTGTTACTTATCAAAAAATTTGTCTGGTGTTAAATTATTTTATTGAATGAATCCAAATTTTATCCTTGTTATGTTAATATGGAGATCTGTGATGTTGTCAATGAGTTTTAGCTCAAATGCTACTTCTTAATACTGCCCCCCTTTTCCCAAGGAGCTCAAAAGAATGAATTTCCTCAATGATCAGAAGCGTCTATTTGGTTTGATTTTTGGGCCAGGAAAGGTGGGCAAGTTAATGGGGCTGTAAATGTTTGGTTGTGTGCCAACTGCCAAGCGTAAGGGAGAGACACTTACAATTCATTATTTGAATGTAAATCTGTAGGCAACCTATTACTTGTGTTAAGTAGATGATACCTCTTAAATTTCCAATCAAAAAAAGAAAAGAAAAAGATGATACTTCTTAAATGAAATTGGATGTTGCTGCATTCCTTATGGCTTACGTGGCAAAGGGATGGGTGGGTGAGGTAGTTTGTAGGTTGAAATCTAATCAATATACTATAAATTTATATTTTATATTTGTATATTGAACATTTAAATTCCTCTTCTTTTTTTTTTTTTTTTTTTGGGATATCCAGTCCAGTTGGTACAAAATGCGTCTCTAGAGAAGATCATAGCTTAATGAAGAGGAAAGGATTAGCGGTTGTGGATTGCTCATGGGCACGTTTGAGTGATGTACCTTTCGTGAAGCTGCGTTGTGCTGCTCCTCGACTCTGTATGGACTTCATTCTTTAAATAGTATACTACCTTGCTGATCATATTATTTAGACACTAATCAGGGATATTCATAGTATCTTATTTAAAATAGAGGTGTACATCCTTGCTGTTAAATATGTATATTTGTTAAATTCCTGTATTGACTTAATTTGTTAAGTAGTACATCCTTGAGGATGGAAGTTGTGGTTCAATATAGTCTACAAAATACATTGAGGTTTGGCCCAATACATCACTGACCCCTAGAAAGTAGCAGTCACCAAAAAACAGCCCTAGGTAATTCCTTCCCTCCATTGATCAAAGTCTTCCAACAATACAGAATTGTTCCAAGGAACATACTCTCTCCCTGCTATTGCTTCCTTGATGTGTCTGTCCTATGTCGTGTCTGTCCTATGTCAGGATCACCATGCTTTGGAATCCTCGCTAGCTTGGTAGATAGCCTCTCTAGCTTCTAACAGTGTTGTGTGTCTGGTGTTTGAGATTTGGCGAGATTGACATCATTTAAACACCTCATTTCCCTCTTTGTCCTTGGCTAGAAAGGAAATCCTTCCTCTGCTCGTATTGTGTGTACTATGACCTGCTATAGCAGTAACTGCCAATCATGTTGAATCTACCTGTTATCAAAGACGTTGTGGTGTATCAGACTTGGGTGGACTTCCTCCTTATTTATAAATGCTGCATTGTACCTGCCAATCAAAATATTACAAGACATAAGTGCCTTACCTTCAAAGATGAGTTGGTTCCTACATCTCCATGTTGTCCACAGAGTCATAGCAATAATGATGTCAAATAGTGGGTTGAGTTCCTTATAGTGTTCCAAATTTTGCAGCCATTACTAAGCCAGTAGTGGATATTGCAAGGCTTCAGGGACTGTTCTAAGGTTAAGATCAGTACCCAGCCACAATACCTTTGCAAAAGGAAACTGTGTGCTTTATCTCTCCCTATATTTCTCCCTTTCCAAGCATGATTGTATAGGCAGGGCTTTGTTCAACAGTTTCCAAAGGAAAACAATGATCCTACATGGAATTCTTAATTTCTATAGGTGTTTTCAAAACCCTCTCCTACTATTACCATTATTATTGAACTTAAGACTACCTTTCTCAACCTCATATAATCCACTGCTTGATAAAGGCCAGATAAGTTTATCTTCACCTTCTGTTAGGGAGATAGGGGTGGAGATAATATATCGTGCTTCCTCAAAAGCATAGATTTGATTCAAGAGTTGTGTATTCCAGGTTTTGGTGTCATGGTTAATGTGTTCAGAGACTTTATGAATTACTAGTTCTTGAAGGTGAGGTTCATTCACTTTGGGAGGGTACCCAGCTGAGTGGTTGATGTCTATCCCCCTACACTGATCCAGTCTCCACTAGGCCTGTGTCAAAGGTGAATTCTTGCCAGAGTATAGGCTTTTTTTAGTACCAGGAGTCTTGTGGTTTACAGTACCCTTAGGAATGTATTTGGCCTTCAAGGTTCTAGCTAGGATTGAGGAAGGTTGGTTTGAAAGTCTCCATAACTGTTTGTTCTATCTAAAGAATTGTGGACTGACTCAAGAACTTTGAAAAAAGAATGAATTTATTTTTTTACTGATAAAAAAAGGGAGATTAAAATTCCTTTGCCAATGAACCTTGGTTAAAATGGCACTTCCTCCTCTCATATTTATGGGTGGAGGATGAACTCATGGGTTCAAAATTCATTGATTGTGGAAATTGTCTTTATGTGATTTCAAATGATAAAGTACGGAGTTTGGAAGGAGTTCATTGGGATATTTTAAACTTTAATGGAGTGCACTAAAATTTTAACTTTAGGAAGGTTTGTACCTTACCAATAAAAAAAATTCCTTCTGATGAATCATTCCAAGCCTGTCAACGCTTGGAAAAAATATTGTCTGTATTTCGTTGATTAGAATTTTGCAATTTCCATACGTACAACTTGGATTTTTAACATTGACTAGAATCAGACTTATTAACATTCATTATTTTTCTTATACCGGACTGTTAACTAGAGAAGTTGGTCATTCACATCCTTAGTGCCAGTCACTTTTTATATTTAATGAAATTTTTACTTATAAAAAATTTGGTCATTAAATTGATAAATGGCCCCTTTCCTGCAAATGTCTGTGATTACTAATGCATTGATTGTTCTTCTAATATATTGATCCAATTGATTTACCTGAAGAGAAACATGTATATGTAAGGGCATAGGATAGAGATATGATGGCCGTAGGCTCATTCAAAACCGAGAAAGTGGGATCACTTACAGAATCTGTAATGTATGGACTGGTTCTTGTCTTTCCTGTTCCCCCATTCCTTAAAATTCAAATTGCCTTAAAGCAAAGAATTTTCTGTTGAAGAGAGTGAGGCTTACTTTTTATTTGGATTGACATTATGGTTCTTTCCTTCACCTGATGACTTCTTGATTTAAGCTTTTGTTTTGTTGAATTACGGATGGTATGCTGGTTGACTGGCTTGAATTTGATTAAATGGTTTAAGTGAATGGAAGTTGTTGATATTTTTTGTTGATGGCAAATGTCAATTTAAAAGCACCTTGGCATAGGATGATTATATTCTTGCCTATGGTTGTAGTTATCATGTCTGCAAGGAAATGCAATTTTTTTCTTGTATTCCATCAAAGGAGGATATATGGCACCTTTACATGAAAGTAGATTATTTTGCTTGCACCAGAATCTGAAAACAACTCTTGTTCTTCTTCTTCTTCTTTAAATTTTGTTTTTTTTTTTTTTTTAATGTGGCTTTGCACATATAATTTCTTACACTATTTTTTACTTTTGGTTAATTTTCTTATAGAGATGATGTATTAAATAATTTATTGCACTTGTGAAATGTCTCTGGTATCTGTTTTCTTGGAATTTTTTGCACTTGTGAAATGTCTGTGATTGGTCATGGAATTGTTGTGTTTGATTGTCCCTTAACATTGACAAATCACTTGAAATTGCAGTACCGTGGCTGGTTGCAGCAAATCCGGTAAATTATGGTAGACCATGTCAACTATCTTGTGTGGAGGCATTATCTGCAGCTCTAATCATTTGGTACCCAAACCTGTTCCTAAGTTATACAGTTTTCTTAAAGTGCTAAACGCGTGCTGAAGTTTGTAACTCTCTTTTTACATTGGTGCATGTTTTGTTGTATCAACCAGTGACAAGGAGTTCTTATCACATATTATATACATAGTCTAATGTGAGTAATTATTGTTTGTTTGAGAGATGAGGTTACTGGCTCATTTCAGTTTTGGTAAGAGGCAATATGAAGTTGCTATTATTTGTTTCCTGTAGCCAAAAGTTCAGAGATACTATAATGAGACTCCTATGGTAGAATAGCTTAACAAGACTTTAAAAGCCGAATAATGTTTAAGCCTATGAATGTTCAGGGACAACTGATCCCACCATAAGGCACACCCGCTATGGAATTAGCTATTAAATCTTGCATTTGATGGAACTTTTCTGAGATCTGAAGGAAAATGCTCCGATTGTCTGATACTTTCAAGACACCCAGTCCTTTTTAGTTTTACTTAATTTCTTTTTTTATTTTTTTCCTTTTCCAACTTTAATTAGGTTGAGTCATACATAATCTACTTCAGCAGCATCTCTAATTTTGATGGGTCACTGTTCTAGTATGCTTGATATCTCTACCTTCTATGTTATGAACATGTCTTATTCTGTTGCACCCAAGATCAAATATGTTCTCCAGTAGAGGAATTTAAACGTGTTCTCACAATTCTGTTTATATGGTTTAACAGTGGGGAAGAGGAAACTGCAAATCTGTTGCTTGGCAAGTTCAAATGGGGCCATGCTTTCCTATCTCTCAACAGGTGTGTCTCTGTTCATTTATCAACTTATCTTTTCCTTTTGAAATATGAAGATACTTATTAATTGGAAGTGTGGCCCATCTATACAAGTAATTTGAGATTAACTTGACCAGGCCTAAAATTTTTTAACCTCGTGCCCTAAAAGATGACCAAGATATCATTATTGAATCTCCCTATCCCCCTTAGAAGTTGTGGGCTTCAACTCCATAAATGAACATGTATTTCTTTTTTATAAATTGATCATAAGAGTGCAGAAAGTATAACCACACAGCTATCTGACATATCTTTCAAAAATCCTAATAATCTTGAACCTACATAAATCTTTGCAATTAATTTCTTCTTTTGGATAAATTATTTTGTAGTTTTTTGCATGATAAAATTTTAAATTGCATAAACTAATTGCCTGGGGTTCTTAATACCTCAGGTCACTTGACTGAGTGTGCCTGTCTGCACAAAGTTTTACTGTAAAACAGACAAAACCTCATATCTCAAACACCTAGTTGAGTTGGGATTAAGATGATATTTTCTTCCCTCTGGACCTGGCCTGTCTCTTAATATTTGAGTTTGACCTGGGTTCTTAATCTTAATAGGATCTGTTTGTTGGGTCTCAGGTCCCTGCTGGAGTGAATGAATTAATTATTATGTTCTAGAAGGTTAGTTACAGCATAGGAATTGCAATCACAACAACAATAACCAAGTCTTAGTCCCAAAGAATTGGGGTCGGCTATGGATCCTTAACATGCTAATTAATGTCAAGGTTGGCCACATGAAAAGAAAAACAAAGAAAGAAATAAGAAAGAAGATTTTTAAATCTCTATTGACACGGTAAGAGATCTTTTCAATAAGTTAAGATGGCACAAGTTAATCTTTCAAAATGTAACTAAATCATGAGTCACTGTAATACCACTGGAATAATTGATTGAAGGAGATCCTAGAAATTGCAGGGTGTTTTGATTCCAGAGGATTTGGGAAGAAAAATTGCATTTGTCTCAGCAGCTGTATTTATGATGCAATTTCATTTCATTGGAGAGTTGAATTTTTAACTCTTTTTCAAATTTTGACCCTTTTTTTTTTTTTTTTTTTTTTTTTTTTTTTTTAAATGCAGGGAACTTCTGAAGGCATACTCTGAATGTGAAAATAGTGCTGATATTATTTCGGTTCAAAATTCTTGGCTTTCACAAGAAAGTCAGGTCCCAAAGGTTCTCCCAGAAGTGGAAGGTATATGTTTGTGGCTGTCAAAAAAAAAAAAAAAAAAAAAAAATCAATTCTCTATGTACTCCATTTATGTTATCTCCATGAGACCTATCAATGCCTATTACTCTAGAGAGACCAGTTGGAGGCCATTGTACTCATAATCCTTTCCATAAGCCTTACATGAACTCTAAATCATGTATGTCATAATGAAATGGAGGAAAATTTTTATTTATGCAAAATTGTCGCTTAGCTTAGCACGGCAATGACTTATGCTGACCTCAGAATATGTTTTGCTCTCGGCTGCTACAGGAACAGACGTGGCATCTCATAGTGAGGATGAGAACTCTTGCGATTCTGAAGATGGGCTTCCACCACTTGAAAGGAATATGAATCATATGAACCTACAGGAAAGTGATGAAGAAAGTGAATAAATGGTGAAGTGGTATTGACAAAGGCACAGTAACAAAAATACGCCCTGAAAAGGTGCCTATGTGAGGATTTGTACCATGATTTTGGCTTTTATTGTATGTAGTTAAAGTCATAATACTGTTTAAAAAGAAAATTTTATGTATCTCTAGGTTTAAGTTATCTACTTTGTGCGTTTTAGTGTAGGTTGGTTTTCCTGTTTTTAGTTGTTATATTAACTTTCTTATTTCAAAAATGATACAAGTTACCTTTTCCTTTTTACTTTGAGGAGCCTTTATTGCCTGATCAAATGCAGTTGTTTACAGGGCAACACCTTTTACCCCCATTGATACCTGACAATTTTGGTTTTCTAAATCATAGATTTACTTCATTATTATTGTTTTCAATCCAGATAATAGTTGGCCTTGAATTCCATTTTTTTTTTTTTTTTTTAATTTTAATGTAAGAATAATGCTTACACCAAAATAAAATGTGTATTTTTTTAAGAATCAATATAAAAGATTGAGCAAATTCACACGTCCCTAAAATTTCATTAAATTTTTCTAAAATATGTGATGTTCATTTGAGAAAACAGCAAGGTTAAGGGGGGAGATAAATAAGGCCAAATAAAGAAAAATAAGATAAAATCAAATGACTACGTACATGGATCACATTATAAATAGTATCTTTCCTTTACAAGTAAGGGAAGTGTTAGATTCAGATAAACTACCCAAAGCTTAAAATAAAATTTCAACCCAACCTAACCCATTAATCCATGAAAACCATTCATGTTGGGTTGGGTTGATTTTTTTTGTTTTTTTGCTTTTTGTGTTGCATTAGTTGTGTCTCCCTAATAGTAATTGTATCCTCTCTGTTCTCTTTGGTATCACTAGGAATATTTTTAGGCATGGGCAAGTCCAGTTTAATGGGCTGTACTGTAAATAAATTCCAGCTTGGCCTTGTTTGGTAAATAGAACTACCAAATACCTCAACAGGAAGAAAAAAAAAATTTAAAAACATAATATCTTTTATAACTTTATTTATTCTGATTGGTAGTTTCTCAATATATATATATATATATATATTATTCTGATTGGTACAATATTATTTTCGCATGATTAATTTTTGATAACTTTATGCTACACTTCATATTTTTGAGGCTATCGTGAGGCTAATTTTTGTGCTGACTTTTTAGCTAGGGAAGGTGTGCTCCAAGATTGTTGTTTTTATGTGTATCAAGATCCTCTTGTGGACTTGCTAGATCTTATTAGTGTGGACAAGGAGGGTGTGTTTTGTAGTAGGGCTATTCCTGCTGTTGCTAGAAGCCTTTAGTTTGTTTTAATGAAATTTCCATTTTACCAAAAAAAACTTTATGCTACACTTCATATTAAATCCTAGGCTTTTAGTTTTATTAATTTGAATTGTCTATCTATCTCTCTTATTTAATTATGTGTTTCAAGGTAATAACAAAGTAAGAAAAAAAAAAGAAGCCATCGATTAAACCCTTCCAAGTTCTACGTATGACTTGCTCTTAAATCATTTTTTTTTACTCCATTATTGTCTAGAATAACAAAAATAAATAATGGAGATGGATAATTTCACAAAGTTTGAGAAGTTAATTTATAACATTAAATACTTGGTATTCAATACGAAATAGGCTATAAATTTTGGACTTTTTATTAGGGGAAAAAGATTTTCCCCTCTTGTTTAGGGTAGTTCACAATTCTCCCTTTATCTTTGAAACCAACCAATTTTCCTCTCTTTTATTTGAGAAATAAACAAATACCTCCAATTTATTACTTTTTGAATTAAATCCAATGCAAGTACAATAATTACAAATGCAATCTAAGAAAACAACAATGCAATATTCAATTTTTTTCCCTTCTTTATAGTGTATAATTAATAATTTCTTTACAAAATTTTGTTAGATTTAACTAGAAAGTAAAAATTGGGGTATTAGCTCATTCCCTAAACATAAAAGAGAAAATTTGTTGATTTCAAAGATAAATGGAAAAATTGTGAACCATCCCAAACACAAAGAGAGATACTTTTTTGTTCTCGAAAACAAAAAGCAAAAAGCAAAAAAAGAAAAAAGAGTAAAGTTTCTATTTCTTGCCACGTCAATATTTAAAGGTAAGATAAATAGAAAATTTGTGAATTATCTCAAACGAGAGAAATACTTTTTTGTTCTCGAAAGCACAAGGCAAAAAAAGAAAAAAAAGAGTAAGTTTCTATTTCTTGCCACGTCAATATTTGTAGGTACCCAAAAAAACTCACAGAGCCGAGCCGAAAATGTGAGAAGCATTCATTTCCACGTGTACCAAGAAAGGGGCAAAATCGTCAAATAGGTAACTAAAAATCAGTATTTTTAGTTGGAAAACCCAAACCCCTCCTTTAACTTCGTACTCTCTCGCCCATCCCTCCCTTCCTCTCAAAAAAACACAAACGCGCACACAACTTCGAAACATAAAAAAAAATAAACACAATAAAAACCCTAGAAACCAAACCATATCCCCTAAAACAAAAACAAAAACAATAAAAACCAATTTGGTTTTCTATTTTTTTTTTAACTGTCTGCTTCCAATTTGTTTTCCGTGTTTTCTTTATTACCTTCTTTCTTTTTTGGTTTTTAGGAAACAGAAAAAAAGAAACGCTTTGGAGGCAGAGTTTTTTTTTTTTTTCTTTTTTTGGTTTCTATGGGGGAGCCTTAATTTATAAAAAAAAAAAACGAAGATTAACGGAAATCTGAGAGTGTTTATAGTGTGGATTTTGCTAATTTGTGTGTGTGTGTGTGTGTGTTTTTGTTGTAAACTGCGAGTTGTTTCTTTTTGGCTCTAATGTGTGGGTTTTGTGTTGTGAAATTTTAGGGTTTCACATATCATCTCCTTTCCCTTGAGGAAGTTTTAGGCTTTTTCACTGTTTCCAGCGCCGCGATTCTCAGCTATATATTCCTGTGAGTATTTAATTTTGCCCTATATTTCGTCATTGCTTCAATTAATTAGGGTTTTTTTATTTTTCATTTATTTCTCTGGCATTGTGTTCTGTATAAGTCTTGTTTGGTTTCGTGGAATATGTCATGATTTTCTAAGAAATCGCGTTAGAGTTTGGTTTGAAAGTTTATCTTTTGATAATGATTTTGGGGTTTTTTTTTGGGAGGGCATTATTTGAATGATTAAGTAGTGGGATTGTGTTAATTTGTTGAGGCTTTTGGTCTAAAAAGCCTGGGGGAAAATTTATTAATTATCTACAAATAATCTATGATTTTTAGATCTTTTAGGATTTTTGATGGTTGTTATTTATTTTGAGAACTTCAAATAAATAAATAAATAATATATATTTATATATATATATATATATGTGTATATATAAATAACATATAGCTAAAGACATGTTGAGGTTTTGTGTCATGTCCCTACCGTGTTGTGTCTCTGTCTGTGTCCTTGCTTCTTAGCTTGTGCTTATTTTTACACCCAATAGCTTTCCTTCTTGGAGAGTTTACACATTTTTGTTGTAACAAAATGGAGTGTTTTTGTATCTGGGTTTGGTTCTGCCTTTTGTTTTATTATCCTGTATGCGGGTTTTTATACAATGTATTGTGTGGTATTTTTACAGTAAAATGGTTGATGGTTTTGTCCTTTTTTTTTTTTTTTTTTTTTTTTTTTTTTTTATTTTGTTTCTCCTACTTGTATGTGAGAAATACATTACCCTTGGGCTATATATAAGTTAAGTTGCTTAGGCAGTTGGTTGTTATCTCTGCACTTCCGATATGGTTTCCAGATTGTGACTATTTTATGAGATGATGCGGATTATTACTCTTATTTTTAAGTAATTGTTCTGTGTTAGTACTGGTTGGAGACTACCTCTTATTGTTTTTTCCGAGTTCTTTTTGGTTATGTTAATCTTTTTAAGTGGCTGATTGTGTATCATTTCTAATGCTTAATCAGGGTTGTGAAGGTGAGTTTTATTTGGAAAAGATGTCATCACAATATCCAATTCTTGACAATCGACCAATTGATCAATGGAAGGTTACAGAGCTAAAAGAGGAGCTTAAAAGAAGGAGATTAACAACTACTGGTTTAAAGGCTGATTTGATTAAACGTCTGGATGAAGCTATTCTCAGCGAAAGGGAAAATGCTGCAAAGCTTGCCGAAATGGAAAATGCGGCAAAGCTTGCCGAAATGGAAAATGCAGCAAAGCTTGCTGAAATGGAAAAGGCTGCAAAGGATGTGGATAATGGATTTGAATGTGGAGTTGAATCTGTAGTTGGATCAAAAGATGTGCAGTCAGTGCAAGTTGCTGCAGAAACTGATAAAGACCTTGCAGATGACAGTGATAAAAATAACAAGAACAAAAATGCAGATGATGTTACAGTTGAGGTTGATATTAATGAGAGTGAGGCAACCTTGGATCAAGAAAAAGTTGAGGAAAGTGACATGCTTGGTCATATTGATTCTTCTAGGGTGGAAGAGGAGATAGTTGTTCAGACAACCACTGTCGAAACCAGCATTGAAGTAACTGAGACTGTGGTATCTGAGGTAGTGTTGAGTGAGCAAGATTCAGAGAACGTTGAAACCCACGAGGAGAATGGAAACATAAAATCCCAGCTGGAAAATGATGATCTGAAGTCCCATCTGGAGATTGAGGAATCAAAGCCCCAGTTGGAGAGTGAGGAATCAAAGCCCCAGTTAGAGAGTGAGGAATCAAAGCCCCAGCTGGAAAATGAGAGTTTAAATCCTCCATCTGAGGGTGTCATGCTCGACCTTTCTACTCCAGACAACCAGGTATCTGAAGTCAGCCCTATTTTAGGGTCTCAAGTAAAATCTGATTCTATTTCTACTGATTCTGTGTCAATTAATGAAACGATTGAACTAAAGGATAATGTAATTGCTGATCATGTCAATTTAGAACTAGATGTTGTTAAGCCTGAGATGGTGGAACCATCATCCAGCCATGTTGTCCCAGTTGGTGGTGAATCACATCCAATGGATGTTGAGGAGCCACATGAGAACAAGGCATCTGATGGAGGGAAAGATAGCTGCAATGCTACAGATGCAGATATAAACAAGAAAATTGATAGTGCAGATGTAGGGTACTCTGAAAAGTTAAATTTGGACAGGAGTTCTGGTGATGATTCCATGGAAGAGGATGTGCTGGAGAGTAAGCAAATTGATTCTAAGTATAACTCTGAAGAAGTAGAAATTAAGATTGAGAAAAGTCATGTTGTGAAAGAGGAAAGTCATGTTGCTGTTCTTGGGGATGCTTTATCTGCTGAAAAAAAGGAAGTCAATGTTGAGGGTAAGAGTCATCCAGCTGCACCTGCTGAGAAAAGAAAATTCAATGGTAAGGCTTGGAGTCAGGGTCATTATTAACTGCTATTATCATTATTTTATTTAATCAATAAATTTATTGCATTTGTTAACTTCCTTATTTTTGCATTGTCTTGAAGTTTTAAGTTGTTTTGCTTTGAAAGTTACTCTTATCATTTCTTTTCCATATGTTACATTGATACTTCTCCCTATTTTCATGCCTGAAAAAGCCTAATGCCCTAACTTTGAACGTGGCTGCCAAGTGGATTAGTTAGTACTTAATAGATCGTTTGATGAAGGGAAATCAAGATTGGAGTAGTTTTCACCCTGCCATTGCCAAGGCTTCCAGATTTAAATATCTATACTTCTTCTCACCTTATATCTTGTGTTGTGAGAGGCTTGATATACTCTTGGTGGGGTTATCATGTAAAACAATAATTCTTTTCTTTGAACTTGATTGCTTATCATTAAGATATTTTTCTTCAGTGAATATGTTCAGACTTCAGACCATATTTGCCTTCAGTGATTGAGTGATATTTTTCTATTGAACATCTTTGGACCGTTTATTCTATGTAAGCTTAGCTCACTATGGTTTTTTCACTGTTTGTGGTTCATTGGATTATGCTGAGAGTTGTTGTGGAGCTTTTAGATAGTTGGCAGGGCAAGTTTAGCAGGTGCAGTAATGCTTCCATATGGAGTACGATTGCTTGTTGTCTCATGTGTTTGGCAGGAGAGGAATACTTGAACTTTTGAGGGTTGTAAAAGATCGGTTTGTGAGTCCAAAATGTGTTATTATTGTTAGTATGGTAGTAAAAAGCTTATTCAATAGGTGTAGCACTCTGGCCCTTATGAATTATATTTAAATCGGCTAGTCTTCTGCCTAAAATTTTCAATTGTTGGATGTACAATTTCCTGCTTTAAGCTTGATGCTATGATTGATTTGTCAGCGTCTTAGAATTGTATTTGAGTCGTTGGAGTCTGTTGTTGTTTGAAGTTCTGTTCAGCTTTTCCATTTCTTTTTTTGGCTTTTTATTATAATTTTGAAGAAATAAGTATGTGAAGTGATATCCTTTAAAAAGTCAAATGGCATATACCTATGAAAATGCCTGAACTCAATGGAAACTGTAATTTTCATGGAATTTAATACTTGGCAACTGTCACATCTCTAGAATCCTTCACTCATTCCCCAATTTTTTATTTTTTAAGTTGTCTGTATTTCTTTGAGAACTTTTATTTTTATTTTTATTTTTGATTGTATTTGATGATCTTTTGGCTGTTTTTACAGATCAACCAGCAGTTGGAAATAGTGAGCCAATCAAGAGGCAACGTAGGTGGAAATCTGAAGGCCTCAAAGTTCCAGAGCCCCAGAGCACTAATTCTACCCCTACAACTACGCCCAAGGACACTTTCCAGTCTGCTGCTACAAAACGTAACTTCTCTAGATCGGACTCTACAAATAGTGAGGATACTCCCAAGGAACGTGTTGGTGAGTTATTGCCATTTTCTTGTTGGGTTTGAAAATTTCCAGCAATAGTTGATATAATTTATTAATGGTCTTCCTTTTATCTATGGGCAGTTCCTCCATCACCAAAATCTCCAACTAATTCTCTTAGAATTGATCGATTTCTGCGTCCCTTTACATTGAAAGCAGTGCAAGAACTTCTTGGCAAAACTGGGAGTGTTACCAGTTTTTGGATGGACCACATCAAGACCCATTGCTATGTTACTGTAAGACTAATTCTTTTCTCTACTCACCATTCCTTAGCAGGTTTTCACATTAGTGCGCACAGGCATATCATGTGGCAATAGTAGGCAACCTATATTTTTGTGGGGATTGGGGGTGGGGGGAGAGCAATGGCCTTCCGTTCTCAGAAATCCATAAGTCCATAACTATATTTCTGTATTCCAAATTGGGGGATGTACTGCTGTGCTACTGCTACCAAGGCTGGTTTTTTTAGCAGTCATTTTAGGATCTATGTCATGTAAATATGAGAATTCCCTTCAAAAGAAGATCACCTTCACTTTCATCTAGTTATGTTTTATGAATAAACGAATCTCAATTTTTGATCATTTAAATATAATTCTAACCCTTCTATTCTGCAAACCGTTGTGATGCAGTACTCATCAGTGGAAGAAGCTGTAGAGACAAGGAACGCTGTTTTTAACTTGCAATGGCCTCCAAATGGTGGGCGCCTCCTAGTGGCTGACTTTGTTGATCCTCAGGAAGTGAAATCGCGGGTGGAGGCTCCTCAGACTCCAGTTACACCTACAAGTGCTGGTCCCATTGTTCCTCCTGCCCCTCCCACCTCGCAGCCCCAGCCCTCACCCCGTCAACATAGGCCGCAGCTTCCACCACCACCTCCTCTACCACCACCGCCACCTTTGTCTAACCCACCTCAGTCAAGAGAGCGGGTTCAACTTCCACCTCCACCTCCACTTCCGGAGAAACTTGACCCTCCTATTGTCACTTTGGATGATCTCTTCCGGAAAACCAAGGCAACCCCTCGGATCTACTATTTGCCTTTGACAGAAGAACAAGTAGCAGCAAAACTCACAGCGCAGGGCAAAAACACCAGGCAGTAGGGGATCAGGCTATAATCTATCCCTTGCCTGCTCAATGGATTTTCTTATGGGTTGTTCAGTATGTTAGATAATGGTAAGAAAGTATCATATGATTACATCTTTGCAGGTCTGCAGGTGTTGCTTGTAGGAAGAGATTGTTCCAGCCAAGCAGAAGGATCCAGTTCGTAGCTGGGTTTGGGTTTTTTGCCAGGAGTTTGCTTTGGGTTGAGGCTAAGTTTTACTTGATGTTAGAACCTGCAAACCTAGAGCTCTCTTTAAGTGGACTGATTACCATGGCATCTTGTTTACCCGTGGAACCAGAGTTTTTAGTTTTTACTCTGTAAACTTTGTTTGTTAGTGTCTAAATTTCTATTGGATAATGTCTTATTCAAACATTCAGATTTTGTCTGAGGTGTAGGATCTATATGTTGATGAGTGCGCACATGTTTTAGGCATTTAAACTGCTATTATTATTTTCTTCTGTATGCCAACTTTCTGCTTCTTCATAGAACCATGGAGTTGGGGTTATTATCAATCGAGATTCGGAGGGCTGGTCCCATTGGTTGCCTCTCATCTCTCTTCTCGAGAGGCACACCTTACAAGAAATTCGGAACAAAAAAATTTGATATATGCAAATGTGACAAGTTGTTAATAGTAAATAAAAATATGATTTCAGTGGTGCATCTAGATGAGAGCTAGGACTAGCCTGTCAACTTAACTGTTATAAAAAAATACTGCCAAGTAATTTGTGCATTGCTTGCAATCTAATGTATTGAGTTGTGTCTCGTTAGAATTTGTCTTGCCTTAATTGAAAAAAAAGAAAATCTATACTTTAAACATGGTTTATATCTCAAAATTATTTGAAATGGAGGGAGAGGGGATTGTTATATTTATTATTGAACCCTATATTAGAAAATGTAATTGGAACAAATATTATAACATGAATCTATTTTGCAGAATTTAATTAAATTAGATCGATTGTAATTGAAATTATTTAATTCCAAAGATTTTTGTATGATTCTCTAGAATCAAAGTAGGCTATATTGTTTCTCAAAAAAAGGAAAAAAAAGAAAAGAAAGAGTATTGGCTATATTAATTTGGTTCCTCAAATACTTTAAAAAAAATTATAATATAATAGACTAATAGTTGGGAGGGAAGATTTGAACGAACATGAAAAGGCCAATCAATTGCTACTGGACTTTAGACATTTGGTTTCTTGAGATATTAATTGTGATGATTTAATCATTTTAATTTTAAACAGTTTAAATTTAATCCCTTAATTTTTAAATTAAATCAATTTCATTATTAAATTTTCCTTTTTTTTAATCTTAACAAAATTATTTAAGATGATAAAGTGAAAATAAAGCATATGTTAACAGTTCATTATAAATTTTTTTTAAAGATAAAGTTAATTTTAAATTTTTTTTGGGGTTAAAATTAGGACAGATATTAACTTTAAACCAATTTAGAAGAATCTTCTTTAACTCATTATATGATGATTTGTAAAATGATCTATGTTTATTATTTAAATAAATCACATTACAAATATTAACCATTGAGAAAGTCTATTAACCATTGAGATAGTCTATCAACCATTGAGTAGTTGCGATTCTAACTAAGCTTTTTTTTTAAAAAAAAGGTCATATAATGAATTGAAAGAAGATAACTTACAAACCAATTTGAAGCTAAATTTTTTCTTAAAAGTTAAGAAGAGATAAAGAATCTAATATATAATTTTAAAACTAAATCGATAGAATTAATAATAATTGAAAATTCAACTTCACTCAATAAATAAATAGCTAAATTAATATTTGAATGTTTATATAAATAATGCCCAAATGGATAATTTTAAATAATGAATAAAAGCTTAAAAAGTAAAATTATGAGTTTATTTTAGAATTTCACTAATATAATTTTTCTCTCTCTCGTTACTTAAACAAAAAAACAGAACACGTGACTCGCACGTGAGTTCATTTGCAATATAATATTTGCTGAGAGACATCTCCCCCAACCTCAAGCCTAACTGCGGCCACTCTCTAGGGTTTTAAGGGACAGGGAACAGCAACAATGGTGGCTGGCAAGAAAACTGTACGATCTCTTTTTTTCAATTCAAAGCCTTCGCATTTTATTAAATATAATTAGCTCTGATTCTCTTTATTTATTTATTTATATTTGTGGTATGTGAATTTGGTTGCAGAAGAAGACCCATGAGAGCATCAACAACAGGCTCGCCCTCGTCATGAAGAGCGGCAAATACACGCTCGGCTACAAAACCGTTCTTCGCTCTCTCAGAAACTCCAGAGGTTTTTTTTTTTTTTTTTTTTTTTTTTTTTTTTTTTTTTTTTTTTTTTTCTATATTGCTATCGTTTTCTATTTATTTTGTAACAGAATATTTGACTTGAAATTTTGGTGCGATTTGATTAATGATAGGAAAACTTATTATAATTTCGAGTAATTGTCCACCGCTGAGGAAATCCGAGATTGAGTACTACGCAATGCTCGCCAAAGTTGGGGTTCACCATTTTGTTGGAAGTAAGTCTCAATTTCTATTTATTGAGAATTGATTTGTTTAGCATAGGCATTTGGTTAGTTAGCATTGTTATGGAAGTACTTTCGTTTGCTTTTTGAAAGTGAAATTTGCCCGTGTAAGCTAATTTGACACGGTATTAACATAGTCGACAAATGTTAAAATGTAATGATCTCGTGCTTGCTTTTAGTAGAAATGGTATAAAATTTTTAGTAGTCTGATATTTTGGTGACATTGACAATTGTTCTTTTCCCTTATATGTCCATTGTGTGCGACATGAAAGATTGTGCATTTAGTAGAATCCCAATGTGAGGCTGGTTGCTCAATCCTAGCCAAGTTGCATTATATACGTTAACCGTGCATTTGGATTGGGCGTTTTGCCCAATCCGCGAGTTCTGCGTTTTATAGTGGGTCCCATGGATACTGTTTACTTTTCCACCAAACTCAGCAAAACACAGATTTTTAGATAAATTTGGGTCCCACAACTATGCCCCCTTGAATCCGAAATTCTCTATGAGTTTAAGTTTTAACTATGCCATAAATATCAATTGGTCTATTCTAGGTTCTTTCCCACAATAAACTACAAAAACCACTTGCTAATTAATATTACCACTGTTCACTGCAAAAACAATTTAATATTTTTCCTGCTTCTCAATTAGCACCTGTAGATAATCTGTTTCTTTGAAGAATAAATTAAGATGTATAGAACTCATAAAGAAAAACGGTTTGATCTTTGGAGGAGATGGAAAAAAAAGGGTGAAGATATGCGGTCATGGTGTTTTCGTTCAACTTTGCAAGGATTGATTGAAAGAGAAAGAAATTTAGAGTCATTGTAACAAGAATGAATGGGTGGGAAATGTATGAATTTAATATAGTATGTGTTTGGATTTTGCGTTTCTGCGTTTTGTGTTTTTTTTTTTCCAGCTGAGCGCCTCTTGCACTGTTCATGAACAGTGCATTTAGGCATGTGAACAGTGCTTGCATCTGCGTTTCCTCTTTTTTTTAGCCATGTTTTTTGACTTTTGTGCATACCAGTGGGTCCCGTGCACTGTTCACGGGACCCACAAATCTCAACAAATTTTTCATTAAAAATGGGTCTCACGGTACTATTCACACATTTAAAAATTATTTTGCTACAATGTTTTCAGTTTTCAGTTATCCAAATGGACCCATAGTGCCTCCATTAAGTTTTATAAGGGTTATTTTTGTTCAAGCACAAGTGGGAGAGGATGCTGACTTCTAATACTTTTGCCAGGTAGTTGGGGGGGACTGGATTATGTTGCTAATATCATTATTACGGTGGTTTTCCTAGTTTGTTCTAAGTCTGTGCTTGTTTTGACGGAAAATGTTTACATCTGAAAACATTTTTGGGGTGAGCATTGTTCAATCTCTCAAATCTAACATAATGAACACAAAATCAACAATACCAAAATCTAATCTCACAAATTGTTCCAATAAAAATTATTATACCACAAACAAAATAGATTTAGAGTTGCTTGCAGTATTGGAAGATTAGATAATTGGATAAAAGATAATTGATCTTATAGAATTGTTGTCCAATTGGGCAGTAGAGCTTGTGTCTGTTATCTCCATATCTGTTAATTCACTAACCGATGCTAACCATATTTGAGTGATGTTCATAATGTTTACCCAAAACAATGATCAATCATAAGTTCCCTCATCTTTTGAAATAGCTTTGCTATAAAGTCTATTATTTTTTGGGTACATATGATGTGAAACTAATCTCTCTTTCTTCTCCCCTCCATTTTCTATTTCCCTTAATTTTTAGACAATAATGACTTGGGAACAGCTTGTGGCAAGTATTATCGGGTGTCTTGCCTTAGCATTATTGATCCAGGTAACACCATATACAAGTGTCTTAGAACTGTCCTTTTAGCCAATGGCCTGAGAAATTTATTGACCTGTTCTTTTTCTTGCAGGTGATTCTGATATCATTAAGACCCTGCCAGGTGACCATTAATCAGATTGAGTTAGAAGCCTTCCTCCAAGGTTCTTGTCATTGGAGAATAGAATTATATCAGTTTTCTAAATTTTCTCTTTTATTTTTTATTTTTAAATTTTTTCAAGATATTTGATCCTACATATTTGTTCAATTTGTGATGTTCACGGCAAATGGTTGTAATTTAATGGCAAATTTTGCTTTGATGGATGAGATGCAGGTTTACATGTTTGCTTCCGGAAATAACCAACACAGCTTTTATTTTTGTATTATAAAGTGGTTAGTTCACATAGGCTTGTCTCTGGCTTATCGATCTTATAAATGAATATCATAAGAAAATCTTACAATTTCCTATGACTCCTACCATCATCCAGATTTAGTGTTGGCGTAAGTGTAACAACAAAGGGATTCCTATGATGTGGGTTTGTCGTTTTGGCTTTGAGCAAATTAGATATGGTGCAAGTATTTTACTTAAAATAAAAAAAATAAAAATTCATCTTCTCAGGGCATCAAACAAAAATAGGTGAAATGCATTAAGACAAGACCGTATAAACTTTTAGATTGTTGCAGTAAGACTCCGCTTCTTCTATTGCAATTGCGATTTAGTACATAAACTTTGGTATTATAGCTAATGGATTCATTCTATCCTTTCTACCCATCTTTCTGCCTATTATAACATTATTATTTTTGGTACAAAATCATTAAAAGAATGTACTAAAACCTTTGTGCTCTTATAGTGAGATCTCTTTCGTTTCACTTTTACATAATGGGTTTATTGCTATAGAACAAGGTTTTATGTATTAAATTGGTGGAAAAAGAAAAAAGAAAAAGAAAAAAGAAAAAGAAAAACTTAAGGGTTTTATTGTATTCTACCCGGGTTTTGAACATGGTTACTTGTTAGGGGGTAACGTAAGCATGGATATTGTTTAGAAATAGATGTTTGGAAAATGGACTAAATTCTGTTTGGCACATATTATCAATTAGGTTGCTTTTACATTTATAGTTTTTGGAAGTTTATTTTTTTAGAAAGTATAATTGTATTTTTATTAAACCTATTTTTTAACCAAATAACTCAATGAAAGTTAAGTTATCTCTTGAGTACACATTTTGAAGAATTAATTTATGAATGTTAGATTATGCTGTTAAGCGAAGAAAAAAAAAGTTAACAATTATGAATTTTATGATCACCAGAGACTTTTGTAATGTGCTTGCTCCATTTTTCCCTCTCTTTTTTTCTTCACTCAAAGGAAATGTGGGGTGGCACAATGGTCACTTCCATATGGATTGGCTTGGTATATTGTTTATAATAACTGATTTGATAAACTTTTCAGGAGGTCAGATCATTTAGTATCACATTTATTACACTCAAAAACTTATTCAGCATTTAATGCAATGTGGCATGTCTCTTAAGAGGGAATCATAACCACTTTAGAAGCACGCCCATGTCGCCAAGATGGGCAAGGGCTTGTCACATCAACTAGAAGTAACATAAGAGGGCAAGGATGAATTCCTTATGCCAAGTGCACGCCAATCAAGGGTATAAATACCCCCTTGTTATTTTCTTGAAGGTACGTAGTTCTAAACCCAAACAAATTTCGATTCATTAGATCTTTTGAAACACTAACTTAAACTTCTAAGTGCTTATTACCACCCTTACCAAGGTTGCTGAGCTCATTGTGAACCGACCTTCTTTTTGTGTGAGCATTCATTAAATATCCATTAGAATATTCACACTACTATTAAAAAATGGAAAAAGTCATGTTTGAAGCCACCTTTTTCAACCTACTATGTGACGATTGAAGAGACAATTCATGTGTCATTTTAGTCACATGATTTTGTTAATAAATTATATGACTTGTTTAAATAATGTATATGAATAGTTTTATAAATTGTCATGTAATGAATTATAAAATATAGCTCTAAATATATTTGGAGCCAAACTTTGTTTATATGAAATATGAACTAAAATGAGAATGACAAATAATATTTCCAATTATTTTGAAGAATTTACAAATTTCCTAATGAGCTCTTCTTCTTTTTTTAATTTTGTTTTAAAATTTTTTATGAACTCAACTTGAATATATAAGTGTTATGTCATGCTTCAAATTCTTAATTCAAAATTAGAATTATATTATAGAGACTATTTTTTTTCTTTTGTTTATTTTGTTAAATAATTGATTGAGAGATGAGGACTGGGTAAGTCTTTATCTTTAAAACTAACCTTTGTAGTTTAATTGTATTTTATTTATTAAGCAAATAAGGCATTTTTTATTTTCAAAAAAGAAAGAAAGAAGAGGTCTCAACCCTTTGTTTTTGCTGTGTCGTTAAATATGACATTGCATGGGATTCACTAATCACAATTCTACTTAAGGAAAAATAAAGTTATGAAATTGAAAGAGGAAATAGAATTTGGGAAATTAAAATAAAAGAAAATATAAGTTCACTCTCCTCTTTATTTTTGGATTAAATAAAATTTGAGCATCGTCGTTTAGACAAAAAAAACATCCCTCTCTAATGGTTTGCGCCAAATAGCCCGAAATTACACCCCATGCTAAAACCTCTCTCACTCTCTCTCTCGCATTATCTCTGCAACTCTATTCTTTTCAACCCTCTTCTCTGAACTCCTCTCAGTTCATTTTGAAACGTTTCTTCTCTACACAAAGAAAAACACACAAACCCGTTTCTAGGGTTTCTCTTTCACAAACACCTCTCCTATAATCCGCACCACCAAACCTTCTCTCTCTGTCTCACTGTGATTCCCGCAAACGCCGTCGTTTCAATCAAATCGTTCTCCGGCATTAATTTCTGCTCCTCCGGTTCTTCCTGCATTTGCTCAAATTTCAAGAAACGCCACCGTTTTTTTTTTTTTCTTCTTCTTCTTCTTCTTTTGCCAATTGAAGCTTGCTCTTAGCTACTCTCTTTTGGAAAAAAAGAAAAAATAAATTATTTCTAGGGTTTTCAAACAGCTCAGAACTTCGACCAGCGTGCCTTGAACTTGGAGTTTCTATTCAATTTTGCTCTTTGAAGACTAATTTAACTAATTTTCAGATTGAAGTGGTTTTTCTCTAAGTACTGGATTGGTGGGAGGTGTGATGAATAGTGTTTTCAATGAGCAGATTCTTGCTGATAAACTCTCCAAGGTCAACAGCACCCAGCAGTGCATTGAAAGTAAATACAGTCCTTTTTTATTTGCTCATTTCAATTTTATTTATTTTATTTTATTTTATAAATTTGAATGAAGATGTTAAATTCTTTGTCTGTAATAAAAATGGTTGCTTTATAGATTTGTGTGTTTGTTTTTTTTATGTGGTTGGGCTTTTATTGGGGTTTTGCTAAATTTGGAAATGTATTTGACTCATAAAGATTTCCAATTTTTGTGGTCAACTGAACAGTTTTATCTGTAACATTAGTCATTGGAGGGTAAACTGTTGGTATTGAGGTTAGATAATTGAAAGCTCAGTTCTTGAAGACTCATTGATTTGCTTTTTGTGGATTGGATTGGATAGGTGTGTGTTGTGTGGACGTGTGCTAAGTCCCACTTCGGATGTTTACTAGGTCAAACTGGACTATATAAGTGATTAAGAGACGCTCCAATTATAATTTTATTAGTCCTTTTAGGGTATAGAGCAGATATGGCTTGTGCTTTCTCGGGTTGTGTAACTTTCATAATGTATTTGTTGAATTTTATATTGATTTGTTATATCAATGATTTGCTAAAGTGGATGTATCAACATATCTTAAGCATTATGAAGTGTCATATCTAGTTTTTATTTCATGTAATGTAATGTTTTGTCTTGACTTTTGCTTTTGTATAGCTTTGTCACATTGGTGTATATTTCACCGGAGCAAAGCAGAACTGGTTGTTTCGACATGGGATAAACAGTTCCACTGTTCGCAGATGGTTCAGAAAGTTCCCCTGTTGTATCTAGCAAATGACATCCTACAAAATAGTAAACGAAAAGGAAATGAGTTTGTTACTGAGTTTTGGAAGGTTCTTCCTGCTGCACTCAAAAGCGTTACTGGAACAGGAGATGATCAAGGAAAAAATGTGGTCTCTAGATTGGTAATGCCTTCTTTGCTTTATTTGGTTTGAAGAACTGATGACATAGGCCATACATTGTTTCACCAATTAAACTAGTGCTTGTATTATTTTTAGGTTGCTATATGGGAAGAAAGGAGAGTTTTTGGATCCCGTGCACGGAGCCTCAAAGATATAATGCTTGGAGAGGAATTGCCTCCACCCTTGGAGTTCAGCAAAAAACGTTCGCGTTCAGTCAGAATTGTAAAAAGGGATTCACGCTCTATTAGAACGGTTAGAATGAGGGCCTTGTTCTCTTTCTGCTTCATTCTGTTGAGTTTTTTAGAAGTTACATATTCTTCTTCCATTTTACTCTGCATGTCTGAGATGTGGCTCACTAGTGTATTATGTATTTGGAAACCAGAAATTGTCCATTGGAGGTACAGCTGAAAAAATAGTTTCAGCATTTCACTTGGTGCTCAGTGAACATCCTAATGAAGATGCGGAAATGAGTAAATGCAAGTCTGCAGTTCACCGTGTGAGGAGGATGGAGAAAGATTTTGATTTCACCTGTTCTAACGGTAAGCTACCTACAATGTGTATTGAAGTGGTGGCTCAGACTTAATTTCTTTTGACTGGTTTGTTATTACATGTTTCTCTGTAAAGATATCCGGATTGTATTTATAGCTTGCTTTCTTTGTTCCTCAGCAAAGGATCCAAAGCGAAAAACTCTGTCAAAAGAACTTGAGGAGGAGGAAAATATTTTGAAACAGTGTATTGAAAAACTTAAATCAGTTGAAGCAAGTAGAGTAGCGCTTGTATCTCAGTTAAAAGAAGCTCTACATGAACAGGTACCTGATCATACCACCACTTTTCTAATGTCTAATGAGTTTTTAATTATCTAACATATGCAATGAGTGATGATCTGTTTGTCTGCTACAAATGAAAAATCTATGCAATTATGTGCTCACTGTCTGAATTTTTTCAGGAATCTGAACTGGAGAATGTCCGAACTCAGATGCAGGTATGTTCTCCATTGATTATATCCATAAAAATTAGTCCAATATTCATTCATTCCCCAGTGTAAGATGGTTGTATATTTACTTACCAAGAAAGATGGGTATATATTTACTTATTTAGCATGTGTACTATTATGCAATTATATCTTTTAGCCTGCTTTTACATGCTCTAACAACTTAGAAAAAGCTTGAAAATATTGTTTCTTTGTGACACTACATATTCTGTTTTGGGCTGATCTCTTCAGTAAAAGATCCACTTGGCTACTGAAAACATTTGACAATGTTGGAATAGTTGAGAACTTTTATTTTTGGGTTGGCTCCCTGTTGAGCTAGAAGATTGTGTGTCGTTTTTTTAGCCTGATGGTGGGGCGCTGTTCTGGAGTTAAGTTCAAGTTTCTCTAGCATACTATGTTAAGGAAAGAACCCAGAAAGTTAAAAAAGAAAATGAAGTGATGAGAGTTCATCAAAATATCAGAAAGTTCATTGTTTAGATAATGACTAAGAACCAGTGTAGTGTTTGTGGTTGGCAAAAAGATCAACACTATGTTTTTGTTGCCACAAAATTGGTCCTTAGAGAAACTGTACCACTTAGGAATCAAGATTTCCTGGAATACCACAAATCACTGCAAGGCCAATGTCAAACCTGCTTCTTAGAAGTCAAATAGATACGAACAGATGAAAAATCTAGCTAGCCTCTGACGTTCAAAATTTTGTGAATTTTATAATTTAGCAGTGACTTGTGTGATTTGCTCTCTACACAACTCGTTACTCTGGTTATTACTACAAGAAAAAAATTTATTGTGGTGTTCTTACTACTCGAATCTCTTCTACACGTAATCTTTTGTCAATGGGCCAATACCAAAGCTTCACAGGTCCAATTCATCCTCTTTCCTTACTAGGTGAATATTATGGGCTAATAGATGCAATCAGTTCAAGCATATGCTGAAGTGTTGACTTCTTTCAGTTTAAGTGTCTAGCTGATGAAAAATCTGCTCTTGGATTGGATGTTTTATTTCTTGGGTTTATACTTATCTCAAGCTGACTCTCCAAGTTTCCTTCTATAAGTTTCTTGAAGCTGATTATGGCTCCTCATGCACATTAAATTAACTCAGCACACGTAAATCTTTCACATATGTTGATAAGAAGACTGTGAAAGCCGATAAGTAGACCGTGAAAGCTTTATTTGTGAAGAGCGGAATAATTAGTTTTAAAAAATTGTTTCTGTTAGTCAAGCATCTCAAGATGCTCAATAGGAAATGCGCTTGAGCCTATCTTTTACTTCTGCTGCCATTTTCCGGTCCTCCTTGTAGGGGTTTGTTTTGTAGTGTCAAAATGGACATATTTCATCAGTATAGGTCTTTAAATCATGTAGTACTCTAATATTTGCCTTTCTAATAAACTAAGTCAGCAGCCATATGGCTCCAATATAGTGTTTCAAACTTATGGTGAACTTGTTTTGAGTTTAGATCCTCCAGGACAATCAAGGGTAAAGAGTTTCCTCTAAGGCTATTCAGATATTTCTTGGATGCAATCTGAAGTGTCCAAACAATTGTTTAGGGTTAATAAAATTGTTAAGACACTGACTTAACTCCATACTTGAAGTTATGAGATTTTATGTCATTTTTGCAATTTAGTTATGCTGTTTATGTATTGAAGCTAGGACAATGGTCTTTGGACCCAATGGCTTCTCTATCTCTCATAAACAAGGGGTAGAGGGTTTTTATATCTGGTTGGGCTCTGCAGTTGTATGTATTTGCATAAAAATACTATACTGTTTAGGACCTTTTGGTGTCAATGGATTGAATTATCTAAACACTATGTTTCTGAACCAATCACAGGTAGCTCAGGCACAGGCAGAGGAAGCCAGCAACATGCGGAAGCGGCTTGATGATGAAGATTATGTATCAAAACCATCCACTGCAACCACTCCAATTGATGCAAACTCAAAAGCAGGGCAAACAACTAAGAAGTCAGCTGCAGCCATTGCAGCTGAGGTTGCAGACAGGCTTGCAGCTTCTAGCTCCTCTCAACTGATAATGACTTCTGTTCTCTCTACATTTGCAGCGGAAGAGGCAAAGAATGCTGGATTAGCAAAAGTGTCCACGCCTTCAAATTCCGATTCAACGGTAAAACCTGAGAAGTCGTTGCCAGTTTCAGAGCCTATTGCTTTCTTGTCCACACAGCCGTTTACTACACCGCCAAACCATTCGTATCAATCAGTTTTGGTTCCACAATCAACAGTGCAGAACCAAGTCCCAACCTCTCAAGCTCAATATCATATAATTCCAAACCCATCTTCCCAACAGTATTTGCAGCCATCAGGAGGGATCATGACCCCGTATGGTTATAATAGTATTCCACCCTTACCACCAGGACCGCCACCTCCCCCACCCCATATGGTCAGTCCAATGGTGCCTTTGACTTTGCAAGTAACTCAGCAACCCCCAGCGCCCCCTAGTTTCCGGCCACTTCAGCCTCCTGGGATGGTATTCTATGCTAATCCTCACCTTTCTCAGTGAAAAAAGTAAACTGAGCTAGGTAAATAGTTAATCATGTTTTCATACATGCATTTTCTTGAGAACTTGGAAATTTTGTCTGCTCAAATTGGCTTTTTTGAGATACACAGGTGATTTCGCTATTAACAACCCTTTCATGGATGGATTTATTGAGAACCTCGAATTGATGGCCGATTCGTGCAATTCACCACATCTAGGGTGGCTAGATCAACTAGCCTAGATGTACCAAAAATGACTAGGTTATTTAAATATATCATTAAAATGTAATGAACATAAGAGAGAGAGAGAGAAATTGTTGGGGTCACTCTAGATTGCAGAATCATTGTACATGTCATCTTTAATTTGAGGACCATTCTTTCTTGCTTGTAAAAGGAAAAATTATCTGTAACAAAGTAACAAATTTGGTCAAGCCCCTAGAATGAAACTGTGATAAATCAGCTATGATTTGGGATTCTCTTGGAAAATTATTAGGTTGGGCTGGAGGGTTTCTTTAATTGGAGAAATTTCCAATCCATGACGTGTAGGAATTAACTCAACTCATGTTTTTTTGTTAGATTGGGTTGACTGATTGGATTTAGATGTTTTGTGCTTTGTAACAAATTGGTTGTTTACTAACTATTAAATTCATTTATCTTTTCAATAAATTATTACATTTCCATAATATGCTTGAATTGTATTCTTAATTTTCAAATTCATTAAAACTAATTCTTAAAATACCAAAAATAAATCGAACTAAAAAAAAAATGGTGATAAAAATCACATTTGTTGGGTTGGGTTGAGTTGGGTTTGATGGATTGTAAGAGCTATAATCCAAACATGGCTCAACTCACAAAAAAATTGATTGGTGGGTTGAATTATCCCTAAAATTTAGTCAAAAAATTGACACTACACTAATTGAGAAATATTAATTGGAATTGTGAATACATATGCCAGTGTGGGTTTCAACAAGTGTACTTGGTATTCCTCATATTGTCTCACATGTATATGGAATTTGCATGTGGACTAGCCCGTAACCCATGCAATATCCATCACCCATGCAATACACAGACAAGTTTAACGTAATATAAATTTTTTTTTCTTCTTTTATTATGACTAATCTTAGACTCACCGGATATGTGGGAATAAATAATTATTTTGTAATTGTAATATAATTTATAATTTTTTCTCTAAAATTTGTTGAAGATAATTTGTTTTTTCTAAAAATTAAACACTAATTGGTCCTTAAATTGATTCTTTTTGTAGGTTGCATTTTTCAAGTTTAATTCAAAAATTATTATTATTTTCTTAATTTTTGGGTTGAAAAGTATGAAATTTTATTATATTTGGAATAAACTATTTAGTTTTTGAGTTAAAAATACAAAAAAAAAAAAAGAAAAGAAATTAGAAATATGAGCCTTAAAAATGCAATAAAAATGATACATATATTAAAAAAATCCTATTCTATCCACTTTGGTCATATTTGGTCCATTCTGTCCTCTTCGATCCACTTTGGTTTTATTTGGTCTACTTTGGTCCGTTGAGTCCTCATTGGTCCTATTCTGTCCACTGCAGTTTTATTTGGTCCACATTGGTCCTATTCGGTCTATTTTGTCCATTTCAGTCCTATTCAGTTGAAAGTGGTCCTATTCGGTCCATTACGTTAACTTTAGTCCTAATCCGTCCAATCGTTCTTATTCAGTCTACCTTGTTCCCATTCGGTCCACTTATTTCCATTTGGTCTAATTCGGTCCATTTATGTCCACTCGATCTATTTTAGTCCACTTTGTTACATTTTATTTTCTTATCCTTAAATAGGTAAATTGAATTGGACTGAAATGATCTAAAATAGATCAAATGGATTGAATAGACTGAAGTGGATTGAATGGACCAAAGTGGACCGAATAGACTTAAGTAGACTCAATGGACCAAATAGACCAAAGTTGAATATTTGGACCGAATTAGACCGAATAGACCAAATTGGATCTAAATGAACTGAATAGACCAAAGTAGATTGAATGGGACCGAATTGATCTAAGTAGACCGAAATAGACTAAAGTGAACCAAATTGGTCAAGTTGGACCGAGTAGACCTAATTGGACTGAAGTAGACCAAATGAACCTAATTGAACTGAAGTGGACCGAAGCAGACCGAATTAGACCATAATGGACCAAAGTGGACTGAGGAACTAAAGAATTAATAAGGAAAAAAATAATTAAAAAAATAGAGATAATGTTGGAAATGAGTGGATAATGTGGCCGTTGTTGTGACACAATATGATCGTAGTAATAATAAATGTTACGCTTTAACTTTTAGATAAATAAATATATATATATATATATATGTATGTATGTATATATTTATAGATTATGATTGTATATATAAGTATATACTCTAGCATTAGAAATTTATGATGATTGTGTTGTATAGAGAATTATACTATTTAAATTTAAATAAAATATGTTGTACTAAGATTAATGAAGGGTTCAAATATAGAATATAATTTCTGTGGGGTCCAATAATTTGTGGCCCTGGCCCATTTTTTTACATTGGGGCCCAAGGCCTGAGCCGAGGAAGGTTATAGCCGATGATAGATAATAAAAGTCCAAATAGTCTTGAGACACAGTCGAGGATGATTCTGTCATCGGCATATTCGAGGTCT
This sequence comes from Quercus lobata, assembly GCF_001633185.2. Classification (NCBI taxonomy): domain Eukaryota; kingdom Viridiplantae; phylum Streptophyta; class Magnoliopsida; order Fagales; family Fagaceae; genus Quercus; species Quercus lobata. The sequence continues at coordinate 50,592,925 of NC_044909.1, forward strand.
TCCTGGAAGGAAGGGCAAAAACGGTATAGAAACAGCTTGGGAAAAAAATCTAAAATATCTAGGTCAATAGAGAAGGGTACGCTGGAAAGTATAACGACCAGGGAAAGCTGCCCTTACTGCCATTCAATACTCTGAACCTGACAGAACCATACTCTTCAGCTTTTACAACCACCCCCAACCACTCTGGGTATGGGCTGATGGGACAAGTATCAGTCCTGGAAAATCGAACCCACACGTGGACGTTGGATAAGGGATACAGGCTAGTATAAAAGGAAAAGTAAGCAATCCGAAAAGGTTGGCTGGGAAAAATGGCCAAAAACCAAAGCCTCCCAGCCCGCCTCCAAGAGAAAGACTCCTAGGGCGAACACGATTTAATTATGTATGAACACCACGAAAAAACCCACCGTGGTGATTAAGGCCTAGCCTTTCAAACCCACGCTCTATAAATGATATTGTTTGGGCCTTTTTACGTGCGAATCCAACATTATTATGGGTCGTCACAAATTGTGTCCTTACAATTGGCGCCGTCTGTGGGAAGGCTTGCGTTTTGGCACAAGTAGTGGGTTGAGACAATCCCTCACATCATTTCCAACAGCCGGATGTAGTGTTCCAGCATAAAGTTCCACTAGGGGCTACATTTCTTCACTAGGGGCTGCGCTTTGTAGTGTTAGCAGCACGGATGGTTCTAGGGGCTTGGCCGAGTTGCTAATCCCCCTAAACCAAGGTCCCACACCATAGTTGTACTTAAATCAAGTTTTGGACAGAATCAAGGTATTGCATGGTCCTCGGACTCAAACCTATAGGGAAACCAACTACTTAAATCAAGTTTTGGACAGAATCAAGGTATTGCATGGTCTTCGGACTCAAACCTATGGGGAAACCAACTACTTAATTAAAGTTTTGGACAGAACCAAGGTATTGCATGGTCCTCGGACTCAAACCTATGGGGAAACCAACTACTTAAATAAAGTTTTGGACAAAACCAAGGTATTGCATGGTCCTTGGACTCAAACCTATGGGGAAACCAACTACTTATAAAAATAAAGTTTTGGACAGAACCAAGATATTGCATGGTCCTCGGACTCAAACCTATGGGGAAACTAACTACTTAAATCAAGTTTTGGACAGAACCAAGGTATTGCATGGTCCTCAGACTCAAACCTATGGGAAAACCAACTACTTATAAAAATAAAGTTTTGGACAGAACCAAGGTATTGCATGGTCTTCGGACTCAAACCTATGGGGAAACCAACTACTTAAATCAAGTTTTGGACAGAACCAAGGTATTGCATGGTTCTCGGACTCAAACCTATGGGGAAACCAACTACTTAATTAAAGTTTTGGACAGAACCAAAGTATTGCATGGTCCTCGGACTCAAACCTATGGGGAAACCAACTACTTATAAATATCAAGTTTTGGACAGAACCAAGGTATTGCATGGTCCTCAGACTCAAACTTATGGGGAAACCAACTACTCAGAAATCAAGTTTTGGACAGAACCAAGGTATTGCATGGTTCTCGGACTCAAACCTATGGAGAAACCAACTACTTATAAAAATAAAGTTTTGGACAGAATCAAGGTATTGCATGGTCCTCGGACTCAAACCTATGGGGAAACCAACTACTTAAAAATCAAGTTTTGGATAGAACCAAGGTATTGCGTGGTCCTCGGACTCAAACCTATGGAGAAGTCAGCTACTTAAGAAGAATTCTAAGTCGCTCAGTTCTCGGACCAAATACCAGAAAAGGTTAAGGCTATGAAAGTTATTAGCAAGATGGCGAAACGCCTTATTACTCAGCAACCTACAGGGGCTATACATTTTTGGGTTATGTATCCTCGGATGATTACTTCCTACATGGCATCGAGCATTCAGTCATCACCTCATTCAAGTTTGGGGTATACAAACCATTTTTAGGTCGGCGTTATTATGCTAGACAGCCCTAATAAGCTCATCATAATATCTTTTCCTTTTCTTCTTAGTAAAGATTCCAGCACTAAGTATTATTTGTTCAATTCGGCATTGTTATGTCGGATCGTTTCAATAAGTACAGAGCAAGGTCTTTTTATTAACTGGGGTTTTGGCCCTAAACATCATTCAGAGTATAGAAATAACAAGAAGTCACAGAGTAGTACGTCTATTCACGGCATAACCATTCCAAAAAAAAAAAGAAAAAAAAAAGATAGAATATACGAAATGAAGCAATGATGACTTTTATTAATATAAAGAGGTGTTACAGCGTACAATGAAGGGCTTAAACAAGCCTATATAGAAAACGAGTTACAAAAACAATAAAAAAGCAAAACAAGCAAACAACCAGAAATCTTTTTAAGCTCTGCTCCCAAGTCTTTCCAAATTCTGCCCCAGTAGCACCCATATTGAGAGGAGGACCTTCCTTGGGAGGAGAGGAGAAGAAGAGGAAGAAGGAAAAGCACCAGGATGGATCTGGTGATGGGAAAGAAGAAGAAGGAGAGGCAAAAGGAGGCACCAGTGAAGGAAGAGAGGAAGAAGCAGGGGTACTTTGTCCCTGCGTCAATCCTGACTCCTAACACGCTGGTGCCATATTAGTTATGCTCATAAGAGAGCGGCTGGTACTGATAATGGGTGAACTCAGCTTAGTCACGCCAAAAGTTTGACGCGACGAGCCCCTGCTTCGGATTTTGGCTGAAAGGAGGGTAAGAAGTATCTTGAGTCTCTGCCATCCCTACCCTGACCGAGCCATTTTTAGCTTCACAAGAACGTAGCATTTCTGGGAAGGGTATGGTCTCTTCATTCCCGCTCCTATCGTGGACAAATCGCAATTCAAAGTGTAAGCGAGCGGATAAGGGAAACTCTGGGGGAGGCTAAGAGTTTTCAGACTTTAAAAGGATTGAAAAGTCTCTGTGTAAAAGAGGTAACCTCATGCTTTCCTTCTTATATGAAGGGAAAAACGGGAGGCATTTAATCTGTCCAAATTTCCAAGAAAATCGATAAACAAGAATATACCCATTCCACTTCCCCACGCTGTCAATAACCGTCGACTTTAAATGGTCTCGTAAAGGGAAATCATTAAAGGCGCGTTTCGGATAATGAAGCGGCAGGAATGCATCATGAATGAATTCAAAGGAATGTCTCTAGTCCGGTATGTTTCCTGGATAGGTGAAGAGACACTTACATTGATGAAGGGCAGATCTAAGCAGATCGCAATAAAGGCGTAGCATTACCAAAACCCTCCTCTCCGACCAAGAGGTCGGACAGCAGGATTTTGAGGGGTTATTGTGGGGTCTAATAATTTGTGGCCCTGACCCATTTTTACATTGGGGCCCAATGCCCGAGCCGAGGAAGGTTATAGCCGAGGATAGGTAATAAAAGTCCAAATAGTCTTGAGACACAACCGAGGATGATTCTGTCCTTGGCATATCCGAGGTCTTCCTGGAAGGAAGGGCAAAAATGGTATAGAAACAGCTTGGGAAAAAAATCTAAAATATCTAGGTCAATAGAGAAGGGTATGCTAGAAAGTATAACGACCAGGGAAAGCTGCCCTTATTGCCATTCAATACTCTGCACCTGACAGAGCTATACTCTTCAGCTTTTACAACCACCCCCAACTACTCTGGGTATGGGCTGATGGGACAAGTATCAGTCCTGGAAAATCGAACCCACACGTGGACGTTGGATAAGGGATACAGGCTAGTATAAAAGGAAAAGTAAGCAATCTGAAAAGGCTGGCTGGGAAAAATGGCAAAAAACCAGAGCCTCCTAGCCCGCCTCCAGGAGAAAGACTCCTAGGGCGAACACGATTTAATTATGTATGAACACCACGAAAAACCCACCGTCTGGTGATTAAGGCCTAGCCTTTCAAACCCACGCTCTATAAATGATATTGTTTGGGCCTTTTTACGTGCGAATCCAACATTATTATGGGTCGTCACAAATTGTGTCCTTACAATTTCAATTCAATTACAAAAAAATATATAAGGATAATGAAGTACAATATTATAAGGTCAATCAAAAGTCAAACAACTTTGACTTTTTTGTATTTTACTAATATAACATTAGAGTAATATTTTAGCCAAAAAACAATATTTGTCCATAAATTATGCCAAGTGAGCGCTTTTGGTTTCTTAAGTTTCAAGTGAACGCTATTAGTTCCTTAAGTTCAAAAAATGAGCATTATTAGTCATTTGTTAACTACAATTTGTCTCAATGACTATATGCCTAATGAAACAATAATGTTACATTTTTATAAGTGACATGTCAAAATTTTTAATATTTTTTTTAAAAAATTAAAACTTACTTTTACATATAAGCAAACTCATGACCCATTTTAACACTCAATAGTTGACTCGTAATGAAATGAATCTCCCCAAATTAAATTCCAAAATCCCTAATTATTATGTAATATGAGAGAGAACAATCAACACTCATTCACCGACACTGTGAGTTCCAATTAATTCAACTGGTAAAATCTTTTATTTTCAAATAAGAGATATGAGGCTTGAATCCCGCTCAGTCAAAAATCATTTATGTCTTGATGATAAAGAGTAATCATCATGGAGTGGATGACATATATAAGCTCTCAGGAAGTTTCTCTAACAACCTTCAAAATAGTTAATTTTGAAATGAGTTCTTTTAGGATCACAACTAGTGTGCATAAATTTTGCCACAACTTTGCCTATCACTTTCTCATGAACCCATAATTTATTCTCTAGCATTCAAAATACACCACATCGAAGTTGTAGCAAAAATTGTGACATAAAAATTGTATTACATATTTTCTCTTTTGGAACCCCTGACAAAGCAGAGTCGGTCATTTGGTTTTTCAAGAACATTGTTTCTCCCAATCCCAAATATCAAACATCATAAGAAAACTCTCTTCACTGCTATTATCAGATCCTTAGAACACACTTTTGCCAAAATTAGAATTTTTGCAGTCCAAAAACTTTACAAGCTTTGACATTGCTACTAGGGGTGTGTGCGGGTCGGATTGGGTGGGTAAAGACCAATATTTGTATCCAATCCGCCACTAGCGGGTAGGAAAAATTCTAATCCGCCACTAACCCATCAAAGTCTAAATCCGGCGGATTAGTTACAAATATTGACGGTTTCAATTTGACGGGTTAGGTGGGTTGTGCGGGTTGGCATTAACAACATTTTTTAAAAAAAATTATCACAAACAACAATTTGTTATTCAATAACAAATTGCAATGAGGCTTGAAAGACCACATAATCCATTCTTTTGTTTTCTTTAAAAATTTGCTTGGAATAGATCAGAACACTATTAATACTATTAAACGTTTTTCCGGCTATTCTCACAGTTAAACTTGACACTTGTGTGGTTCCTAATGTCAATCTTCTGCGAGAAAATGAAGATACCGAATAATAAATCCCTCTCTAGAACGAGAGAGATTCTTGTTTCAGATTAATTAGGGATTTTTGGCATGTGATTTGGGGAATACCCGTTTCATAACGGGTCAATTGGGTATTAAAAAGGGATCATGGGCTTGCTGGACTGGCTTAGGTGTAAAAATGAGTTTTAATTTCCTAATGTTAAAAATATTGTCGTGTCACTTAAAAGAATGTCCATTTCATCATCATTTCATTTTTCTCAAAAAAAAAAAAAAAAATCATCATTTCATTAGTTATATTATTATTGTAACTAACTATTGTTAACAGAAGGATTAATAGTACTTATTTTTTAAACTTCAGACATGGTTATTAAACTTGGATTGAAAGTTAACTTAGTCTAAAAGTCGAATCATTGATTCAACGAGTGAGTCACCGGTCGGACAAAATGGGCTTCTGCCCTTTTCAGCCAAATTAATTAGCCTTTTGCCCTTCTTCCCAAATTAAATAGGGAAATGCCCCTCTTTTAAAACTCGACTTTTTCAAAATCGAGTTATGCCCTATAGTGACGTTTTCAAGGACCTAGTACGTTTTTTTTAGTGGCGTTTTGTAACTTGATATCATGAAATCGAGTTATAGGTTATTAAACTCTTGGATTGAAAGTTAACGTCACAGGTCGTCAATAGGGCTCCAGTCGAAAGTCGAGTTTCAAAATGATTCTAATTAACTGAGGGTAGAAGCCCATTTTGTCCGTCACCGGTCAAATTACAAGATTAAATACAAATAAGAAGTTAAATAAATATAGAAATAAGAATGATACATCGTACAATAAATATGTAAATTAGAAGAAAAAAAAATGCATGCTTAAATTACTAATTAAAGTGAGCAGGGGAGAAGTATCTCTCTCTCTCTCTCAATTTATTTTTTTGATACAAGATAGAAATTTTATTCTAGCATAATCTAAGTGTATATGTGTGTAAAGCTTCCTCTTAGAGACTTGAATCTCGGCCCTGTTGTTGGGAAATAAACACCTTGGGGAGCTTTCTTAAGTAATTAATATAACATATACAAACATACTTTAACCTAAAAGGCCTAAGCCCAATGGGTATGTGCTCAATTTTGTTATATTAACCACTCATTCTTTTCATCTTTTATTCAATGTGGGACTTCACTCACACGTGTAACCCAACAATCTCCCCCTCATGTGTGAGTCTACCTTTCTATGGGCTTTAAGACCTCTCTATGGGCCTTAAGACCTCTCTATGGGCCATGAACAAGTCCTACTCACTCCCCCTTGCCTAATGGGCTTTTCACTTCATTAATGCGTCATCCATGGGTCTCTCGTACGCCGTCCATGGGAACCACGTGTTAACCCCGCACGCACATCTATAGGAACCCCGTATCACACCATTATTGAGCACCATTAGCAATATTCATTTGTTGGGATTTTTTTTTTTTTTTTTTTTTTTTTTTTTTTTTTTTTTTTTCAGGATCTTTGTGTGTGGGTCATTTAGGCTTTTCTCTGTCCCCGTTGGGTAGGTACCATGAACACCTCATTACCTTCGCCACGCACCACCATGGGCTCTGATACCACTTGTTGTTGAGAAATAAACACCTTGGGGAGCTTCCTTAAGTAATTAATATAACATATACAAACACACTTTAACCCAAAAGGTCTAAACCTAATGGGTATATGTTCAATTATGCTATATTAACGACTCATTCTTTTCATCTTTTATTCAATGTGGGACTTCACTCACATGTATAACCCAATAGACCCTTGCCCTCCACACCCCACAAACACTTATACTTCTGAAGTGACTATCGCACCAAGAGTGTGCGATGGTTCTCTCTCCATTTCTGAGAATGAAACTGATTTAAGCATCAAAGTCCTTGCTGTCAGCCAATGCGGTATTGCTCCTCCACGCAGGATATAGGGAATTGATTTAAGCATTGGAGTGTTTATCGTTGGCCAATGCCCTATTGCTCCTTTCTCCATGCAGGACTTAGGTTGTGCCAGGCTTTAGCAGAGCTTCATCACCCACCAAACAGAGCTACAACTCTGATACCTGACTCCATGCGTGTGAGGTGCCAGACTCATTTACATTCTAGTGGACTAGCTCCAATACTTTATAAGCTCCCTAAAATTTTCACCACTTACAGAAGGCTTTCTTGTGTTTCTTCTTGACGATTCCAAGAAACCAAGATTTCCTCATCTTAAATAACTGTTCATTTGGTAAGACTCATTCCTGTCAAATTATCCATGTGATATAAAAATTTTCTTTTGGGTTTCTTTTTTGGAGTTGTGTAAGAAATGAATAAACCTCTCAGACAATCATTATGATTATGCAGCTACAACCCAGCATTAAGATGGATGGAAGTAGCATCCAGGCCTCAATGTATCAGTCAGTGCATGAAGAGCAGCTTTGGATGCAATATAAACACCAACCCATGTTCCAGGAGCCAAAGTAGAAATACTTCTGACATTGCAATTGATGTACAATAGCTTGAACCAACCGTATGGGGCCTGCTATAGTGTGACATTATAAACGAAAAATAAATCTAATTATTCATTGTTTTATCTACAACAAATCCGATTTTTTTCAAGGGTCAAAACCCTTGAAAAAAGTATTAAAAAACCTTGAGAAAAATTATTTTAAGAGTCCAATTGACCCTTAATAACCTTCGAAACTTATACCGTCGAAAAGAAAATTTTGAAAGCCTTCGTGGCCCTCAAAACAAGTGCTCTAATCTTATTTTGAGGGTCAAGAGACCTTTAAATAACCTTTTATCAAGGTTTAAAAGATTTATATTTACAATCTTTGATAAATAAGGTTATTTAAGGGGTCTCTTGACCCTCAAAATAAGATTTTATTTTATTTTTTTTAAAAAACCCACAATCATGCACATATATATATATATATATATATTACACAAAAAAAAAAAAAATTCACAATTGTTGAGATGATATGCTATGATATTGATGTATAACAAAAGTGATATCAATGGCCTCATATATCTGAAACAGAGAGATATTTAAACACCACTAATCCCTTTATCAAGATATATTGCTACTGTTGGGTTCTAAGACTTTAGGTTTAAATGTATTAGAACTTCATTTTGTAATGTTGGTAAATCATGATCAAAATATTTAGTCTTGTTTTAGACTTGCTCAAAGTATGTTTTTGTGTAAAGTTGGAATCGAGTGTATCACAGGATTTACTGTGTAAATCTGCCTGGCTTGATTGATCGAAAATTAGATTCGATCAATCGAAACTCATGCAGATTTTTTTTCTGCAGAATTTTCCAACTCAGTCCAAGCCCGTTTGATGGGTAGGGTTTTATGTTTTGCCTTAAATATAAAAGGAAAAACTCTAGCCACGTTTTGGAGTTGCTCTTTATGCTGTGTGTGTGAATCTTCAGTGAGATCCAGAGGTGTTTGCCTTCACATACACTTAGGGTTTCCAATCTCAAGATTGATGTCAAGAGTTTGGTGATCAATTCAGTTGCTGATTCAAGAGCTTAAAGATACACAAGCGAGAGTGCTTGTACTTGTTGTGAATCTAAGAAAGAAGTAGTCCGTGGACTTGGAGCTGTCACATGGTCGTGGTAGTAAGTTTCCTACTTGAGGTAGCAATAAGATGTTAGTGGTCTAAATTGCTATTGTGTAAACTTTAATTCTTTTATAGTGGATTCGTTTTACTTTGAGGATAGTTAGGTTAAATCCTCCTCAGGTTTTTTACCGGTTTGGTTTTCCTGGGTTATCATATTGTTGTGTTCTTTATTTTCTGCACTTTACAATAATGTGATATATTTGTGTTAACTTAGATCTATTTAATTTGACTAAGTAATCACTTGGCTAATTAACTAAGTTAATCTGATTGTGTTTTAAGGGGTCTAAAAACAAACAACTACAATTACATTTTCTTTGATCTCTAAACTCAAACCTACAAATTAACACTTATGATGTGTATCAATTTCAATATTGAGATTACTTAATAGATTAAGGGCTACATACAAATAGCCGATATGTCAATTATTGTTTAAGAGAAAAGATATCAACAACCACACTTTGTACAAAGACCAAATCTGTCCGAGAGTTAAAAGTTTTGATACATTTTATTCTTCATCATCATCTCCAAAGTAGGAAGTCATCAGCTAGTGCAATTGAACATTTCAGACATTATTGGTGCCCTCAAGTTTTTGAAAAAGAGAGAATGATACCAAAAGTTTGTTAATTTCCCAGTAAATATATCTACACACCTTTCCACAATATCAAATTCAAGATGGCCACAATTTCAAAAAGAAAAAAAAAAAAAGGCACAACAGAGTTCATATATCTAGTTTTGATTGCAATCATTGCAGTCAAACCAAGAAGACTATAATAATAAACTGAAATTACAAAGCTAAAATATGAAAAGAGAAATAGAGAGGGAGATATACAAATATACAATACCATACAAATCACAAAGTCATCATCAGCTCTCTCTCTCTCTCTAGTTGCCATTTCCCAGCATGGATAAGACTATATCAAAAGAGCGGGTGTAACGACCTAAGAAAAAGCGCTAGCCACATCTGCACTATACCTCAAAAGGATTAGTCACAATTGAGGCTCCTTGCAGTTGTTAATAAAGTCCAGTTCAACTTAGTAAATACCCGATGTGGGACTCATCACACACCTACACACATCACACAATCAATTAAATTAGGGCATCACAATTGTAGTAACCCAAAAGGGGGTCTTGCATTCCATGGAATCCCACATCGCTTAGGAAAGCACATGAGAATGTGTTTATAAGGAATGACCTCCTTTCAATGTGTAAAGGCCTTTTCCCCCATTGCTGTGTGCTTTGGGGGAGAACAAAACCGTGAGGGGTATGAAGCCTCAAAACGGACAATATCTACACAGGTGGGGTAGGGTTGTTACAGATGGTATCAGAACCATGCCCTAACTGGAAGTGTGGGCCCCACACACAAGGACGCGTGTGCCCGTAAGGGGGGTGGATTGTAGTGACCCAAAAAGAGGGGTCTTGCATTCTATGGAATCCCACATCGCCTAGAAAAGCATATGAGAATATGTTTATAAGGAATGATCTCCTTTCAATGTGTAGAGACATTTTCTCCCATTGCTGTGTGTTTTGGGGGAGAACAAAACCGTGAGGAGTATGAGACCCTAAAGTGGACAATATCTACATAGGTGGGGTGGGGTTGTTATAGCGGGAGGGGAACCAATGCCAAATCCATCTCATTATCTCATCCCACCCTTCAAAAAAAAAAAAAAAAAAAATACTGACTAATAATGGCAACTACTTCTACAGTTCCACGCTTTCCTAGTCCCATATCCTCAACTTCAACCTCAACCAGTATTCCATCAATATGTTTGCTTATTTGTTCTAATGTCACTGTTCACTACTTTCATTAGCTACCAAAAAAAAGAACATCCACAATAAAGTTTTCAAAATAAGGATTGCAAAAGCAAAGTAGTGCTTATCTATTCTATCCACATAAACAGCTCAAAAAGTCATTCCAAATTTATCCAATAGTACTAAAACATTATATTGGGATTTAATATCAAATTCCAAAAACTCAAATTAAAACCTTCAAAAATTAACAATGGCTGTTCAAACTTACCCAGTAAAAACCCAACAACTAGAAGCAATGACTAGTTTGAGTTGATCTTCATACCTTAGTGATCACTACTAGATTGGGTTGATTGCGAGGTGATATAACTCAACATTTGCATCATCATATTGTCATAATGTGCTCTTTGTTCTACCATTTGACTAGCTTGTTGTTCCTCAAAATGTCTTCTTTGTTCTGTCATTTGAATAGCTTGTTGTTCGAGCATGCTTTTGAGGTGCTTTACTTCTTCTTTCTCTACATCAACCTCTATTCGTTTGTGTTCAAATTCTCAACGTTTTTGTTCAGATTCTAGATGAGGAGGAACCCTATAACTTGATGGGAGTGACTCCAGCCCCATAGCCACAAACTTGTCCATGATGCTCAGGTCCAAAAACCTCCACAAACATTTGATTTTGAGATATTTGCAATGCCCTCTCATTCACTTGAGTAGTAAGATTCCTCAATGCCATCTAAAAAGAAAAGTAACTTGCAACAAAACCACATAAGAAAAGTAACTTACATATTAATTCACACAATTAACTAGAGAAGGTGAAACTTGAAATCGAAAACAATGGTAGACAACAACTGTTTTTCACAATGAAAGGGAGTTTTGTGTAACTCCAACCATGATTGTTGCAACAATGGTAGAAGAGCCATTTCCTCTCAACAATGGTAGACAACAACTTTTTTTTACAATGCAAATAACAACCTAGCTCTCTAGTTATATAGAAAACTTTTCTAGTTTCACCTTCTCTAGTTAATTGTGTGAATTAATATGTAAAATAATAACAAGTGGATTAAGAAATTAATTTGTTTTATTCGCTTATTTGCTTAAAGTTAATTTTTTTAACCTTATTTTTAAACAAATAAGCTTTTCATTGTCAACTTCTATTTAAGACAATAAACTTAAATTAGATTATTTGGCGGGTGACGTGCAATTCTCTACTTAGTAAATGATTCCTAAAAATGTTTTTCTATTTTTGAGACAATTTTGAAAACTATAGTAGTGCAGTACTATTACGTTTTTTTCTTTGATTCAAAGTATTACGTTTTCCTATACTTTCCGAATCTTGCTTTAATTTTCTTCTTCTTTTTGTTTTTTTGTTTTTTTGTTTTTTTGTTTTTTTTTTTTGTGTGGATGAAGCTTATCTATTAGACTGCACGCTACTGCTATGCTATATATGTAGTCAGCAAAGTTCTTTATTTTTTAAAACAAACGTAGAGAGAGAGAGACCCCTAAAAAAAATGTAGAGAGAGAGAGTTAGATGTCAAATTTTATTGGGTTTAGAGATAGGTTTAGAAGGTAATAAATGGATGTAATTAAAGAGATTCTAATAAAAATATTTGTAATAATGAGAGTCTTTTTTAATTTAACCGTTGGATCTATTTAAATTCAATGGTTTAAGAAATGTAAGAGTTACATCAGGTGTAACTTAAACCTATCTCCATGTAAAAATAAAAATAAAAAATAAAAAATTAAAGCATTTCATAGATTAGGTAATCAGTGCCTATTGGTAACTGGTAAGCTTATTTTTCAGGCATTTGAAAAAAAAAATGATGTTTAAAACTGTGTTACAATTTTTATTTTTTATATTTTTTTTATGTTTATGCAGTTTGGCACACTATAAGCAAATCTAAACTATATTTTTTTTTTAAAAAAATTACGGTTTAAAACTGTCTCCATTTTTTCTCCTTATGTTATGTCACACGCTATAGTACAATTTAAACAAGTAACATAGTTCCTCTTACTATATTTGAGAGTTTTTAAAGGAGAGGAATTGAAAGGAATGAATAAAATAGAATAGAATGAAAATGAATAGAAATGATTTTAATATTTATATTTCTCTTGTTTAGTTACTTAAAAGGGGGCGAATAGATTGAAATGCAACATTATTTAAAATAAGTTGAATGAAAAATAGTATTTTTATAACACAATGCAATTATGCCTGTGGGGCCCGAAATTTGAGGTCCCAGTCCACTTTATGTTAAGGGCCCAAAGCCCTGTCCGATAGAGCCCAACCGCCGAGGATGCGCAATGCAACTCCCTGAAAGCCCAAGAACGTGGCCGAGGACGATCTCACGCTCAACACCTCACAAACCACCTGAAGAAAAGGACAAACTCAGTACAAGAGCAGTACAAACGAGAAAGCTGCCAACACCATAATGTGGAGCCTAGCGCCTGACAAACCCATGCTCACACCATGCTATCCAGCTTTTCCCAACCACTCTGACGTATGGATTGATAAGACGAGTAACTACTCCAAACAAGGAAAAACGGACACGTAGGTGAAGAACGGGAAGAAAATACTAGTATAAAAGGAAACGAGAGCTGAGAAAAGTGGTGATCCTGGAAAAAAGGGAGGAAGAATGGTGAGAATGTAATGCTCCTCGGACTAATTCCGAGGAGCCAAACCTTTTGAACCACATCAATGTAAAGCTCAGCTATATAGTCCAAGCCTACCTTTGTATGAGTTCTTATGAAACCAGGACCAGACCCCTGCCCAGCGCCCAAGGGCATGCCTTTCCAAACCCACTCTCTACAAATCGTATTGTTCGGACCCTTTATATACGAGCCCAACGTCATCCTTGGGTCGTTAAAAATCGTGTCCCTACAATAGGCGCCGTCTGTGGGAAAGGCTTGCACGTTGGCGCAGGTGGCGGTGGAGTCAACTCTCTAGCAAGCAGAGGTTCGCGGAGTTTCATCCATCTCCGGCGACATGCAGTTGTTGCTCCGACATAAACTTCTGCTAGGGGCTACGCCTTGCAGTGCCAATGGCGCGGGCAGCTCTAGGGGCTTCTGACCTCAAGCCAGCTCTCCCCGCCCTGGTCTAAGGGCTTACGTTCGAAAAATAAATAAATACAAAAGAAAACTTACAAGTTTTGGATAGAACCAAGACCTTGCATGGTCCTCGGACTCAAGCCTCTGGGGAAACCAAGTACTTAAAAGAAAAACTGCAAGTTTTGGACAGAACCAAGGCCTTGCATGGTCCTCGGACTCATGCCTATGGGGAAACCAAGTACTTAAAAGAAAAACTGCAAGTTTTGGACAGAACCAAGGCCTTGCATGGTCCTCGGACTCTGCCTATGCCTCAAGGACTCAAGCCTCTGGGGAAACCAAGTACTTAAAAGAAAAACTGCAAGTTTTGGACAGAACCAAGGCCTTGCATGGTCCTCGGACTCATGCCTATGGGGAAACCAAGTACTTAAAAGAAAAACTGCAAGTTTTGGACAGAACCAAGGCCTTGCATGGTCCTCGGACTCATGCCTATGGGGAAACCAACTACTTAAAAGAAAAACTATGTTACATGGACCTTAGAATCTATCCGAGGAGAACTCCCCACTGACAGTTGGGTTAATCCCTAAACTGCATGGATTCCCCAGTCTACTCTAGGGTCCTCAGTACCAAAGGGATTGATGCAATATAGAGCAATATATTGCCAAAAACACAATCGAAGTCCCTCACTGCTCGGCTACCCTCTCGGGTGAATTATTTAGAGTTTATCGTTCTCGGACATTTGTCTTGTATGCATCGCACAGCGCTCGGCCGTTATCTCGGTTAGTTCCAAGAGTTTAATTTATTGAGGATTACCATTGTTATACTTGATAATGTCAGTAAGTTTAAACTAGTAGGAATTTGTTTTAAGGTTTTTTTCCTGCTCTAAGTATCATTAAAGGAAAGTGTATATTTAATATTCATGCACAAAGTAGTTATTGCAGAAAAGAAAAGTATTTGAGATTAAGCAAATTCATTTCTTATTAAGACAAAAGAACAGTACAGTGTACAATGAAGGAGCTTAAATAAGCTCATATTAAAACTAACTACACAAGCGAAAAGTAAAGATATAAAGGAATGAAGGAAAAGCCAAAGAAGAGGTGCAGAGAAGAGCCGCGCCGCCGCTTCAAAATTTCGTCTAAGGAAGTCATTCCTCAATACTTTTACATGCCTATAACTCAGGCAGCAAAAGAGCCCGACTTCGGGTCGGCACCGTTGAAAAAAAGGTGCCGGGAGTCCAACTCGAGGCTAGCCCTGCTGAAGAAAAGGTGCAGGGAACCAGAAGTTGATGAGCCTCCACGGAACCACGCCTGCAGTATCGCAGACGGCGCTGATGGCGGAAAACTTTTCTTCTGACACACCAAAAGTCTGGTATGACCAGAACCTGCTTCAGATTTTGACTAAAAGAGGTGGGGGTACCGTTCCCACCATATCCAAGCGGGAGGATACCTTAAATCTGTGCCTCCCCTGCCCAGACCACATCACCTTAAGTTTTGGAAGGGCCCGGTGCCTCTGTGGCGAGTGAAGTTCCTCCACCCCCACCCAAGCCTCAGACATATTGTGCTAAGGGAAGACGACACTGGAGGTGGGAACTGGTCATGGACAAAGGGTTATGATTTTGAAGAGAGTAAAAGGGTTTGTATGCCAGGAGAATAACCACCTATCCTATTTATATAAAGGGTAAGGAGGTGTCATTTAATTTAATTCGAGCAGATTCCCAAGAAACGCTGCAGACAAGGTAGCTCTGGCACAATTTCCGACACCATATACAACTGCAAAGATTTGAATAACCTCGTGAAGGAGGCGCATTAATGGCGGGCCTTGAACACTGAAACGTCCAAGACGCCGCCTGGGAAAATCTAGAAGGATGTCTCATGCCTTAGCGCGCTCCCCAGGCCAGTACAACAACCTTGATGTTGATGAAATGCGGAGCTGGGCAAGTCATGATTTGGGCCTGATGTTACCAAAACCCTACTCCCCAACAATAAAGTCGGGCAGTAGGATTTTGAGGGGCTATTTTGGGGCCCGAAATCTGAGGTCCCAGCTCACTTTATGTTAAGGGCCTAAAGCCTTGTCCGATAGAGCCCAACCGCCGAGGACGCGCAATGCAACTCCCTGAAGGCCTAAGAACGTGGCCGAGGACGATCTCACGCTCAACACCTCACAAAGCGCCTGAAGAAAAGGACAAACTCAGTACAAGAGCAGTACAAACGAGAAAGCTGCCAACACCATAATGTGGAGCTTAGTGCCTGACAAACCCATGCTCACACCATGCTATCCAGCTTTTCCCAACCACTTTGATGTATGGATTGATAAGACGAGTAACTACTCCAAACAAGGAAAAACGGACACGTAGGTGAAGAACGGGAAGAAAATACTAGTATAAAAGGAAATGCGAGCTGAGAAAAGGGGGGATCCTGGAAAAAAGGGAGGAAGAATGGTGAGAATATAATGCTCCTCGGACTAATTTCGAGGAGCCAAACCTTTTGAACCACATCAATGTAAGGCTCAACTATACAGTTCAAGCTTACCTTTGTATGAGTTCTTATGAAACCAGGACTAGACCCCTGCCCAGCGCCCAAGGGCATGCCTTTCCAAACCCACTACAAATCGTATTGTTCGGGCCCTTTATATACGAGCCCAACGTCATCCTTGGGTCGTTAAAAATCGTGTCCCTACAATGCCCATTTCTCCAATTTAAAATAAGGGTACATATTTTCTCAACCAAAAAAAAAAAAAAAGGTACATGCATTTAATAAAAAAATAGGGGTATTGTGAGGAATTCAGTAAAATTCATTGAAACATATTTTGTTCCTTTTAATTCTTGCCAATTTCAGAAGGATTAAAAAATAGGCTTATAAGTTATAACAAATGGAGCAAGGGATTTTATTTTCCTTCTGTATATAAAACTTTCAAAACAAGGGAATGAAAAGAATATTCTTTAAAAATTATTTTATTTCCATTCCATTCTCTCTTATTCATCTCTTCCAAACAAGTTGTTAGTGAAGCTTGATTGCCAAAGTTTAAAAGCTTTTTAAAAAACTATTCCGATCAAAGTTCTACTACCAAGGTTTTCGGGAAATTTAAAAGGAAATTTATTATTTATTTTATAAAATTATCAGTCTATCAGAATGTTTTATTTTAATAATAGAAGTTGTGCCTTACAGGTGGTTATACTATGTGATTCAAAATAAGTATTACAAGTTGTAGACTTGTATAGTTGTATGATATAACTTCACAATGCATGTGACTCATTATAAGTATATTAAAATTACTAATATAGTTTGCTCCAAGTAAATTAAACTTCATTACTAAAATCTCAAAACATTTAGAACTGCACTTAGTGTATTCGAAACTAAATACTAAAATCATAAAAAAGAAAAGATAAAAAGAGTTTCATTATTTATTTTAACTAGTTAGTAGCCCTTGCTGTACAGAAGAATGTTTGAAAAAAAAAATGATACCAATTTAGGAGTAATTAATAAGTACTAATAAATAAAAAGTCAATTGGAAATTTTTTAGAAAAGATCACACTTGACTTGTTAGGGTGCAACCTAATGGTTGGAGGCTAGAGATGATCAGTTGTAGATCCAGATATCCTATGTTCAATCCTCATTACGAGTTCCCCTAGATTACCATATATACGGTTTTGGCAAGTGAAGTTGTGTATTCAAAACTAAATACTAAAATCTTAAAAAAGAAAGAGAAAAAGAAATATAATCGTAAAAAGGGCACTTACATGTGTGTTTACTATCCTAGTCAATTTCTACCTAGTAATGCATAGCCTGGGGTTATCCAAGCACTAGATAGGACATACAATGACCTGTAAGGACTTCCTACCATTAATCCACCCTCTCAGTGGTAAAATAGGGAAAATAAAATAAGTTAAAGCACGAAGAATATTGATACTTGATAGTGTATTACTTACCGGTTACCATAGACTTTGGTATCACAAGTGAGTTGGAAGGAAGAGGGATCTCAGCAAGAGAGCCAACATTGTTTACCACACAGCTATACGACCCTACTTGTCTTGGAGGAGGAACCTAGAATCATGCTCCAAAGTGTGTCATTGAACTCATCTACCTACTCGTTGCCACCACTAGGACTCTAGGAGTTGGTATTACATGACCTATCCCTATGGGCCATGTGAGAGGATAGATACATATATCAAATACATAATAAATTTTCTCCGCTACTAGGTGGTTGTTGGCGGTAAACACGCAAGCCAATGTGTGGCCTATACCTCCCACCGAACACCCTGTGATTAATTAGTACCACTTCTTTGCCTACGAATCCATTAATTCATTAGGTTTATTAACCATTTTACTTAAATATAGAGTTATGTGCTAATAATCGCCTTTTTTAATTAATTAACTTATTAATCAAAAAAGGAAAAGGAAATTACAGTTTTATTTATTTATTTATGGATATATATTCTATATAATGTCCTGAATTTAATTGCTCTAATGGTCCATAGACTTTTTGACAGTTTATTATTCAAATGCGTTCTTCTAATGGTCCTTAAGGAAAATTTTCCTTTGGCAAGCCCCCCTAAAAACTGTTGACTTTTTAGATTTTTTGAGTTTATTTGGTAAATAAGCAATTCAGCAAATACATCCAAACATACACGGAATGCGATTTATGAGCGTTGACCTCAAATCTACTTTAAATGGCTATTGTAACAATTCATGCATTCGGGGGTATGATTTTTCCTAAATAGATTAGATATGAGACCTTTGAGTGGATGAATTTGCGGGGTGTTGAATCTCTTCAGATTGTATTTTTGATGGGTCATTAATTATTCCCATAGGATTATTACATTTTTTTTTTTTTAAAGAAGAAAATCGGATTATTACTTTTTTTTTTTTGAGAAGAAATCGGATTATTACTTGATGGCCTTGAATATTTTAAGGGACATTAATATTTTTATTATAATTCTTAGATTAAATTATTAATTTAGTCTTTAACAATAGTGTAAAGTTTTATTTGACCCCTCAACTATATTAATTGTACCAATTTATTCCCTCAACTTTTAAAATTAATTCAATCTTATCATTGAATCTACTTCTCATTTAAATTTTAATGAAATCAATTAATGTGACCATACATATGGTATGCAAGTTAAAAAGTTTTTATTATAAAAATTGTAAATTTGTAAGGGTTTCAAACTAAAATAAATCACAACTATCATTCCATTAAATTTAATAGAAGAGAGACCCAAATATAAAATTGGCTTAATTTTGAAAGATGAAGGACTAAGTTAAAACAAATAATATATAAATGAGACGTGAGAGACCAAATTACAAAATACCAAAATGGTTGGAGGACTAAATTAGTAAATAAACCTAGTTATTTATTTATTTTTTATTTTTTTACAATTAAATTATGATTGAAGTAATATTACTTTAAGCTAAAAAAAAAAAGTAATATTACTTTTATATGGCCTTAACATTGGCATGACTTTTATTAACATCAATTATAATATACAACTAAAAAAAAAAAAAAAAAAAAAAAAAAAAAAAAAATGTCAACTTAATAGTAATGAGGAAAACTTTTGCATTTATTGTTGTTATTTAATGCCAAGTTCTTCTACAACTACAACAAGGAAAATTATTAGGTACTCCCGGAGTACCATAAATGCGTATTCCTTCTTCTCACATAAATGTTGGGTCCTACCATGAATTTAATTAGTGGGACCCACCATTCATGTGAGAGGAGGGAGTACACAATAATTTCCCCTATAACAAAATCTCACAGTATCAATATTTTTACAGCAAATTGAATTTTCAGTGCATCATTAGTCAAAATAAAATAAAATAAGACAACCCCATACTCACCACCACAACTCAAAATAAAATTGTTATGAAAATGTTATGAAATTTTTTATTACAATATCAATATTTTTACAGCAAATTGAATTTTCAGTGCAACATTAGTCAAAATAAAATAAAATAAGATCACCCCATACTCACCACCACAACTCAAAATAAAATTGTTGTGAAAATGTTATGAAATTTTTTGTTATATCCAAAGACTTTCTCTTTTATATCTATAATTTTGCTCTTCATTTATGTTACATCAGGATTGGTATATCAACTTGATTCTTTTTTATAAAACATATCAAGTTGATTCTCTAAAAAAAAAACGGACATTTTAACTAGAATTTAGAAATGTGGGCTTATAATTTTGAGAAAAATTAACTAGGAAGTATTTTTAAAAACTTTTTATTGGAAAAGAAAAAATGAATTAATTTTTTTGACAACTTTTTATATTTCTAATATAAAAAGAAAGTGGTTTTAAACTTCCTAAAAGGGTTTATTAACAATTTTCCTAAAAACACCATTTAACAGAATCATATAATTTTTAATATTTTTAACAACTTGTATGAGTTTTAATCAATGAACATATAATTTTTTTTTATAATTCACTAGTTATAGTGAGGAGGGGAGAATTTGAATCATGTGTCATAGATATACCAAGAAATGTCAACCAATTGAGTTGTAAGACTCTTGGCATATCTGACAAATCCTTGAATGTGAGTAAATTTTTTCCAATTCTACACAAACTCAATTAGAATAACTGTAAAATATTGGTTAAGAAATTTGAACCTAAGATTTCATGAATCACATGAAATTGAAAACTATTAGAACAACACTTTTGAAATTGTTAAGATGATAAACTGTGAATAATGAATAATCACCTTTCTATTTTATTTTTTATAAATCGGAACCACTTTAATATGAATAAACACCATTTTCATTCACTCATTCATTACTCAAATTTTGCTGACTCAACCAACTCTGAAAGAAAAAGAAAAAGTTCCAAATATTTTAATTGTGAATTAATGACACTAGGGAGTTACATTTGTGGTGTCGCGGGATCTTGGACTCTTAAGGGGGTTGATGATGCTAGATTGGTTTTGGTTCATACAATTGTCAAAGACTTGAAAAATTTTCATTGGCGCGACTGAGTTGTGAGTGACAAATGGAACTACAGAAGAAGAAAGCGACTAAAGTTGCGACATGAAAGCGACTAAAGTTGCGACATAAAGTTGAAACCACAAGTTTCAACTCTCAAGTTCAAACAAAATACAGGAGTAAGTAATTTCGTCAGACTGGACTGGAAAGTAAGTTGATCCAAGCAAGGCTAACTGAACTCATTGATTCATGGTATCTTTTTTGTGGATTACGTGAGCATGTAACGTTCATATTACATCAAATCTAAATGAATCTGAGAGTGCATTAAATATCACAATATTTAAAATTGTAATTTTTTTTTAATAGTCTGAACGCTATTAAATCTAGAAAAATAAAAATTTTTCATGAAAAAAAAAAGTTTTCTCCATTTTTTTAAGGGAATCCACATATATATGAGAGGGAAAAAGATTTACATGATATGGAAATTGTTTTTAAGGCAGCATGGTAAGAAAATGGGGGAATCACATTGAAAGATTCATCCATTGGAGTGTATTGTTAGTTTATTATATTAATTTAAGATTAAATTACAAATTATCCCTCTAACTTAACATGTTTTCAATTCGGTCATTTTTTTTTCTATTTTAGTCATTTAACTTTTATTCGTTTTCAATGTATACTTCCATAAAATCTACACAACTATGATTCTCAAAGGGCTGGAGGGCGGGCGATGTAGGCTAAGTACATCAAAAAAAAAATTGAAAAATATTAAGAATAATGGTGAGATTGGATGGAGCTAGAGAAAAAGGACTAAAATCAAAACATATTAATGCTAAATGAAAAAAAAAAAAAAAAACTTTGAAGGATTGAATTGAAAGTATATCAAGTTAAAGGATGTAATTAATTTGTAGTTTATAATTTATTTAATGTTTTTATTGGACTTGGATAACAAATCCTTGCTCATCTTCCAAAAAGTATATTGAGATTGATTTGCATCACTGGTGCTGGTTGAAAACTATTTCTAAAAACAATAATAGGAAACATGAATGATTTCGTAGTAAAGTGTCCTTTTTGAAGGGCTATATATATATAGTTGTAGTTAGGGAGAGGTGATTAGAGGTCCTTAAACTATAATAAAGTTTGTTGTCAAATTTTGTCTTTTTATAAAATATATAGTTCTTGGTAGCTTTTTATTTCAAATGTGTGTCAAAAGGCTAAAAGTTACCTTATTTTTAGAAAAGTTGGTTTAAAAAAAAAAAAGTTGAGACCAAAAAAAAGGAAACAGCCGTTAAGCTTGAATCAAATGTCGAATTTCTCATACTGTCGTCGTTTGCAACTTTTCCTACAAAATTGAAACACGCATCACATATTCATATTTCATACAGTAAATAGGTACAAATCGTTAACAAATTATCAAATTCCGAAAGATTAAATATCGGATATCATTGTAATATTCAAAATGAAGATAGGGTGTCGTATGTTGTCCCCATGGATATTGGAAAAGTAGCTCCCAATTGAAAAAAAATTAATATCATAAAAAATACGTTTTTGGAAAAACTATTAAATAAGTAATAAATAACGATTATATTGGATCACGGAATGTGAATGACATAAACCCAAATATTGTTATCGGTTTTTCAACAATTGTAAGAAGGTTTCTAGGTAAGTTGACCTCGGAATGTTCCAAAATTCTTATTTCCGTTATCGTGTGTCTTATATTGAAACCGACAATCCCAATCATTTTGACTACACCAAAAGTTAAGAATCGAATCGCCTACCATTTATCCTACAAAATATCTTTAAAAAACAGGTACAAATCGTTAACAAATTATTAAATTCCTAAAGATTAAATATCAAATATCACTGTAATATTCAAAATGAAGATAGGGCGTCGTATGTTGTCCCCATGGATATTGGAAAAGTAGCTCTTGAGTGAAAAAAAATTAATATCATAAAAAGTACGTTCTTGGAAAAACTATTAAATAAGTAATAATAACGATTGTATTGGATCACGGAATGTGAATGACATATACCCAAATATTGTTTTCGGTTTTTCAACAATTGTAAGAAGGTTAGTAGATAAGTTGACCTTTGAATGTTCCAAAATTCTTATTTCCGTTATTGTGTCTTATGTTAAAACCGACAATTCCAATCATTTTGACTACACCAAAAGTTAAGAATCGAATAACCTACAATTTATCCTACAAAATATCTAAAAAAAAGTGACACATCAGATATTCAAATCTTTAAAAGTAAGTGATGAACATTATTGAAAAAGATAAAATATGAAGTAACATATTTTCGTTTAGTAAATTAATAAATTACCACAGATTAAATATTACATATCATTATTATATATATTGACAAATTAATACTAGTTCGCAAAAAATTTAAAATGTCTTTCTCATCTAGATAATCATATATATTATAGTAATTCGCTATAATAGCTTCTATATAAAACTCTCATTCGCACCTTGTTTAATGCTGGAACTCTGTCACATAAAATTTTCAACTGTTCCAAAATGTTAAGCTTAAAAAAAAAAAAAAAAAAAAAAAAGGTGAATCTAATCTTTTGACCATAGTTCTAATATTTTTCTTCATGTGTGAGTCCAAACTCTACCTTAATAAATAGACCTCAACAAGTGAGATTTTTAGATTTTTAAATGAAAGGTAGAATAGAGATAGGTTTGAGGGATCTCTTATTAAGTTGATACCATAAAAAATTATCAATAGTTTCAAAGTTTACAAATACTCTAAAATCTAAATGACATGCATTTACTTTTAAACTTGAACATTGTTTTGAAATTATTAGGATCTAGTATGAGTGTCCATAGATCTGCTCTCGACTTTTTCGACATGCTCTTCTTCTTTCAATAAGGAAATAATTTTATACAATTAAAATTGTAAAAAGTTAACACCGAAAGATTTACCAAATTTCTATCCTTAAATGACTTAATGTGTGCTCAAAGAATTGTTTTTTTTTTTTTTTTGCTAAGAAACTTATGCACAAAGAACTCTAAATGCCTCATTTATTAACATAAAAAATGCTAATAAATTTAATCCTAATTATAAATGAGTGACAAACTTTGTAATATATGAAAAGTTAATAACTTATCATATATTTTAAACTAACAATGTGATAGGATTTGCACATTTTATGTCCCTTTTTATTATAATTAGATCTTTATTCTTATGTCAAGATGACTTTTTATCATTAGGCCAAACACTAATAATATTATTTTTGCAAACAGATATAGAATCCGAGTTCCTTCTTTAACCAAAAACTTTTCTACCTATCCAAAAAAAAACTTTCTATTTCAAAAAACAAAACAAAAAATCTAAAAAACTTCTCTACATGAATAAAGTGAAACCCAACCATATAGACAGAAAGTTCATAAAAAAAGGTAAAATCAAGTACAACCTCTTTCCCTCGTCCACGTTCCTTGACTCAAAGCAATGTGGCAGTGGTTCAGAAACAGATCAACCACTGAAAAAAGCTTGCTCATGCATGCACTTTAACGCTTTCACTGACACGCAGTGCACCTTTCCAACCCCCCCTTCTCTATATAAAGCCCCCCTCTTCTTCTCTTCTAATCACCAAATCAAAAAACCATCTCTTCTGTCTTACTTAATGTTCACTTGCTTCCTTTTCCTACTAATACCATTCTCTCTTTACTTCTTTGCTAAGCTTTCAGCTTCAGCCTTCTACCTTTCCCAAATGAGTTCAGAAGCATCCTCAAGCAACAACCCACCACCACCACCACCACCACTACCACAAAACCCAGTCACCCACCACTTCCCTTGTGGCACCATAATAGACTTGCTCAAATTCGAGTGGGCTGCGCTGATTTTGATGGAATATGATGATCAGCGCAGTCTCGAATTTGTTCGTGAAGGAACGTTCGTTGTTAAGCTGATCTTGCAAACCGTAAATCCCATTTTCGTTGCTGCCTGCATAGTTGGGAATCATCGATGGCCCATTACAAAGGACTCCCCTGTAATTCGGTTCAGCCGAAGGACCTTTGTGTTCGGAATTCCAGGGGTCCTGTACGGCCTAAGACTTGCCCCAGACTGTGAAGAAGAAAAGGTGAACATGCTTGTAAGGGTTTTTATGGACTACGCTGACTACGAGGATGTCAGTCAGAATATCACTGGTAAAACTATATATCTGCCACTTTTATGTTATAATTTATTTACTTAATCTTAATTCTTGACCAAATTAACTAAAGTTGAAAAATCTAAAATATATAAAAAGGTTGTGATATGAATTATATGATATCTAACTGGGAGTACATCTTGTCAATGAACTGAAAAGATAAAGAGGTTTGGGTACAAACATGGAGTCAGAAACCCCACATAAATCGCCACCTCGAACAGAACAAACGGTTTTCTGGTCTTTATAAATGCATGCAACGGCAAATATAAATGTACGCATTTTTGGTCCTTTATATGGCAAAAAACTCAGGTACCACCATATGTAAAAATTACTTGCAATTTTGTTCTTAAGCAGAGGACGGTTACAGTAACATTTCTCCGGGTCTTGTCGTTTATAGACGTGCTAATTTGATCCTTATATTTGATATGTGATACATGAGAAAATTATTGATTTTATGTTGATTTCACAATATGTGACATGCTCATATTATGAGAGTTGCATGTATATATGTATTGTTTTCAATTGGGTAATTGATATCAATTATTTTGCTAACAGGTATACCATGGCCAGACCCGGAGAGTGAGCAAGCTTTCTGGCCAAAATCACTGCCTCGAATTGAAGCCATTATTCATTCAAAACTCGCAGCATTTGGTCACATTCCTGGTAGATCACTTTCTGCTGTGGGAGACGAGAGCCCATGCTTACTGAGGGCAATCCGATTGTCGTCTGTAATAGGCTTAGTTTCTAACGTAATGCTCTCAGGAGAGTTGAATCCCGCGCACACTCAAATCTACAATAGCAAGCTGAGGCCAAGCCTGCATAACTACAACGAAATCCATGGTCAGCGGGCGTTCCCGTCGATGACTTTATTTACCAAAATCGTCGATGCTGTTGAGACCATTTTGGTCATAGCCGCCGGTGATGTCCGCTTGCTGAAGACTCAGTATCCTGTTTTGGCAAAGCCCTACAGGTTCAAGCTGTGGAGCTTTAACAAAGAAGGGGTTGCCTTTCTCTTGAAGTTATCTTGGGAAATGGAAAAAGCTCAAGACCAGAATGAGGATGGGAGTGAAAGTGATGGGTCAGAGGAAGTAGATGATAGTAATAATACACATAGTGGGGGCTCAATGCGCTCGCAAGAGATTGAATATCTGATAAATATGACGGAGAGGTGGTGAAGGGGTTGATCATAGTAAATGATCACCAAGCAAGCTATGAGTGCCTTTAGGAATAATGAAGGTACATTGGTAATGGTCATGGTTTGTTTATCTTTCAGGGGTTTGTGTCTGTTGGGGTTTTCTGAACACGGAATACTCTAACTATTGTTGTTTTTCTTTCTTGTATGGGTCTATTTTAGTAGCTAAAATTTCCAGTTTCTTCCTAGGTATGTCAGCTCCTTTGATGCTAAGGTTCTATGGTGGAGCCTATGTGACGAGGTTGTATGTATGTCTGTCTTAAATCTTAATGTTATCATCTTTAATAATGTTGTGAGTTCTTCTCTTTCCATTCTCATGAATTACAAGGGCAAAAAACCTGCAATTCCTAGCTCATAATGATGTAAAAAGTAAAAAGTAATTAATAGGAGAGAGAGAGGACTAGATCCTTTAATATATTGTGATAAAACTTATATACAGTACTTTAGATGTTGTCCTTTGGGTTCTCCTCTTAAGATTTAACAATGTAATTATTTAACTAAAAAATACACTTTCTTTCCATAAGAAAAAATTCACATGACAGAATTTTAAAAAGAGAACTTAAAGAACAGCACTTAAGTATTGTACCTAAGTTTTGTTCAATATATTAATGTATAATAACTATTTGGTTATTATCATTGTGCACTTTTAGGCCTTGTTTGGGAGGAGGGAATGAAAATGAATGAAAAAAATCATTTTAGAATATTCTTTCATTCCCTTGTATGGGAGTTTTAATAGAAGGAATGGAAAACCTATTCCATTGTTTGAGAGTTTAAGTGGGAGAGAATGAAATGGATAAGAGGGAACACTCATTCCTCTCTATTCCCTTAAAACCTCAAATTTTCATTCCCTCTGAAATTTGGAGGAATGGAAGGGAATGAAATTAAATTTAATGATTTTTTTACTACAACTCCTAAATTATCCCTATATATTCAACTCTTTATTTTAAAATAGGAGTCTAATAGTAATATTGTCATAAAATGATTTTATTCCATTCCCTCCATGTTACTCCCAAACAAAATTACTTACATTCTATTCATTTTCATTTATTTCCATTCCTTTATTTTAAAACATCCAATCAAGGTTACTTAATTCCATTCCATTATTTTCCATTCATTTTTCCTACTTAAATATATTCCATTCATTTCCATTCTTTTATGATCATTCCATTCCATTCAATTCCCTTATGAACTCCCAAACGGAGCCTTAGTGTGATGGTTATACTTCATGAGTACAAAGTTTTTGTTGGGTGTGGAAAGCAAAGATTACGGTTCAAGTCTTCAATAATGAGTTTCACATATATATACACTTAAATTAAGTTAGAGTATAATTTTTATTTTATATTAAAAAAATAAAACTATTTGGCTATTTGATTGCGAATAGTTATTACTTATAGATAATTATTCATTTCTATAATAATAAATAATAATAAAAAAATTGTAATAACTATTTATTTCTAAAATAATTATAATAAGTAGTACTTAATACATGTGACAATTTTTAAAATTAATATATTTACAAAAATTAAAACTTTCCATATGCATCATCTTCACAAACTTTCAATACATAACAACCAAACTAATGAACAAAAAGAATTATTTTATTACAAAATTATTTTATTTTCAATAATAAATATCAATAACTTGGTATTGGTTTGGACTTACAAACAGTAAACTCATAATCAAGAAGATATCGGGATTTCACCTTTGGGGGAACAAACTATATATATTAAGCACATATATATATTTTTTTGAGAATAAAAAAAAAAAAAGTTGATCATTCAATAGTGGAATATTAGTGTGGGGGCCTGAGGACCGAAGAAGGGATTGTTGAGCTATAGTGTTGGCATAGGGGCATCACAAGCCCAAGGAGGGAGTTCACCCAAGAAGGGGAGATGAAGGGGCAAAAGGCTTTTAGGAGCTTTAGGTGGGAAGGATTGGCTGAGGTAAGAGAATCATGAGGAGTAGGGGAAGTTTCCAGAGAGAAGTAGCTTGTTGCCTCCGCATTAAATGATGGGCAATAGCTTTATCAGCCGCATTGATGAGAAAGTGACCTGAACAGTGTAATTCACAGTTAAGCAAACTCCATCTACTACCTTCTTTAGATGTTTAAAAGGACAAGTGTCACGAAAAGAAATGAGGGATGTATAGATGGAAGGTCAAGATGCAAAGGAAGAGGGAGTATATAAGAAAAAGATGGTTTTCATAGAGAGGGATCGAGACACAAGTATTGGAGGATAAGAAAAAGAAACAGGAAGAACATTGAGAGAAGAGAGTGAACAATGCAACCTTTTGTATAACATTGGCCTCCTCAGGCCGGCTTGTAGGGAGACATTTGGTCATCTATTCTATAACTTTAGCCATTTCTTCCTTATTTTCATCCTCGGGCAAAGCCTTCTCTTGTTGATTGTTTTCTTCTCTTACAGATTTTATTGATTTGAGCCAGGGTTAAACTGTATAACTCACTGTTCTAAGGGGGCTTGGGCAAAGCTAGTTTATTTGGTCCTGACAATTAGAATTCAAACTAAATTATTATGTGATATATCATTACTTAGAGTTATATTAGGTGTAATTTGAAAAAAAAAAGTGTAACTTGAACCCAACACACACGTGAGCTCACGCACACACATAAAGCTTACCTAGAATGAATAAGGAATTATTATATACAATCAATCAATTAATGTTTTACATCTTTCCCATAAATATATATATATATATATATCTGAAATTACTTCCAACAATGTGTGGAACCTACATATAGGGTGTTGAATGATTTCACCAAATTAACGATATATTTGCGTGTGCTTAATTTATATCTATTCATTAATTACTCTCTTTAATGTTTATCTATTTATTAGGTTCTCCTCTATTTCTAATTTATTTTTAGTTTTTTTTTTAGAGTTTCAACTCATGATGTTCGCTCCTAATAATATATAGCTTTTTATTATTAGATTAAGACACAAATCAAAATTTTTACCAATTGAACTAATTGGAACCTACATTTTTAAAATAAATGAATACATATATTCTAACAAAATCTTCAAATGGTTTTATCTAGTTTCCATAACAAGTTTTTTTCAGGGCCAATTTTAACAGCCCAAAGCAATTGGGCCCAACAAGAAAGAACACCACATACCTTGAGTCCAAATGCAATTAAAGGTCCAATCTTCAACGCTAAGTACAGGATGGGTTCCATGGAACATAAGAAGCCTGATTGGAGTTGCTAGCTGAAATGGTCCGGACCTAGAAGATTATTTTTATCCTTTTCCTATGGGTTCCAAGCCCACATTGCACACTTATGGGAAAGTTGTGGTTTGGAGGGAAATAGAGATTTTCTTTAGACCTATTTTTGAGCTCAATGGACAATTTGGTAAATGGGCTTAGGAGCACATTTACAAGACCCATGAGCCCATGAATGCTGATTAACTATGCACTAATTAACCAAACACTTGGGGAAGAGCTCTACTTCTACTAGACAAAATCACGCCATCAACAAACTCCAATTCTACAATATAGATGCTACCCCTATCCTCCTTAATACTGATTAACATAATCCTACAAATTTAGCAACTTCAGAAGACACCAATACTTTAATGGCAATAAATTGAATGGAACTAAGCTTAATCAAATTGCCCTAATCAATAAAAACCCAAAGCAACCCTTTTTCCCACAAGTCCTACTGTTCAGTGTTCAAAGATAGAGTTTTGTCAATATTCATTAACCAAATTAGTTTCAATCTTCAATCAGAAGATTTTTATTATGCCTTTGAAATACTATAAAAACCAACCAAAAAAAAAAAAAAACTTTAATATCAACTCATTTGACCAGGAGTGGAGCTATTTGTAGTCCAAGGGGGGCCATGCCTCCCTTGAAATTATGTATATATATTTGAAAGTAAGGTACAAAATATTTATATTTGGCCCCCCAAAATTGAAAACTAGTCATTTCAAATAGAAAGTTTACCCAGAAAATCTAAAAAATAAACAGGTCACTTGACTTGTCTGCGCTACATGTGTTTTGAATTAATGTTTGGGACTTTTGATTCAGTTGAAAACTAGTTTTGAATTAAAGTTTGGGACTTAGATTCAATATATTGAAAACTAACCCTTCAAAATTGAAAGCTGACCCAAAGAATCTGAAGAATAAAATGGTCACTGACCTATATATGTTTGGCATTACATACAGTTTACTTACTGAAGTTTGAGATCTAAAATTAAAAGTTCAATACTTTCAGTTCAATGCTGTCACTGACCTATATATGTTGTGCTACCTAATTCCACCTAAAAAAATGTTTGTTGCTTTTTATGTTTTTACCTATTATTATTATTATTAATAACAACAATAATAAGTGTTTTTTTTTTCCAAGTAAGAACAGCATTTGGACATACAATGATATTAAAAATAATTTTCAACTTTCATGGTTGGTACTATTTCCTTTATAAAATGGGCGTACTTTTATTGCAATTTTGAAACAAACATTTTTAGTCACAACTAGTGGCAACAAAATAAATCATGATTTAATAATGGATCTTTAAATGTGTACATTAAAAATAAAATTATTGTGAATCAATCATAGATGGTTGTTGTGATTAAAAATAATGTTTACATACATTTTGATAGATCACAAATGATTGAGTAAAATTGAATAAAAAAAATATTTTATATATTTTTATTTTGTTTACCTTTTGTCAATTTTTGATAAATTCTAGTTTTATTTTCAATATATTAATTTAATTTTGAATTTTAGTAGATTTTTGTAATGGTCAAATTTATTTATTAATTTATTTTCATGCTTTGATCCCTAAGAAACAATTCTGGCTCCATTCCTGCATCTTACCCAACTTCAATCTTCAATCTTCATTAATTAA
Source organism: Quercus lobata (assembly GCF_001633185.2). NCBI lineage: Eukaryota > Viridiplantae > Streptophyta > Magnoliopsida > Fagales > Fagaceae > Quercus > Quercus lobata. The sequence continues at coordinate 50,623,772 of NC_044909.1, forward strand.
TTTCTACACAAAAAGCTTATGTAGACTACATTCAACAAATGACAACTAGTTTTTCTTTGCTTTTGGAAGCAAAAACTCCTCTTCCTCCTTTCTCATCTAACCTCAAAATTTCCCTTTCATTATCTCTATTGTTAGATAGTATCTTCATTATGTTTCTCTTTTTGATGACATGTTGCTTGATTACAGCTTTAGGTACTTGTAGCTTTCATCGAGTTGCCGGCCATGACTTTCTCGATTCATGTAAAAACAACAAGAACAATCAAACACGTGAAATGGGTATCTTGAAGATATTATTGAAGTACAAGTTCTCAAAGTCGAGGCTGGAAGAAACGATGGTATTTGGCTTTGACAATTAACACATGTGTGGCAAATTAGTTTACCTAATTCGATGTCATATAACTAATATAAATTACTTAGTGGGTTAGTTTGTGTCAACCTCAATTATAACTTCTAGTTTTTTGTAGCTAGGTTTTAGATTCTAATACGGCTATTAATTTATAAACCTAGTAAAGTGGAACGTTGAATATACAACTTATAACCAATTGCCACTATACCTACCGAACTGCATTATTAGCATATAATATATAAAAGTATTAAGTAAATAAAAATCAATGTTAGACGAAACATTGATTGATCATCCATGGGACCAAAAAAAGTTCATTTACTCTGCTGTCATCTTAATTGATAGATATACTTGAATTATTGTAGCAATCAAAGTCAAAAAAAAGAAATAGATAGTGCTCTCTCTCTTTCATTATAAAATATTAAAAAGATGCTAGGATCATAATAAAGTTCACAACTTTGAGCACAACTCACCACATGACAAGTTATGACAAAAGTTGTATATATATATTTGTAGTCCTAGCATTATTCAAATTATTGTTTTTTATTAATTTGTCTAATTAATAGTGTTTTGATGTACTATCCATGTGGCAAACTAGTTTATAAAAAATTACCATATTTGAAATCTATAATTTTCCTTTTCAAATAAGGGGTAGAAAATGATTTTCATTTACTTTGGAGAATGAGAGTTAGTATCAACCTTTTGAGGGGATACTTGAGTTGTGGGCTTGTTAGTTTGGAGGGTGACGTAAATTCAAAAATTTTAAATACAATTCATCACATTATCTATTTATAAGATATTTAGAATATTTTATGGACAATGAGTGAAATATAAATATCTAACTATGGCTGAAATTCCTATTAAAGGAAGTTAAATAATAAAGTCTGTTTCACGATTGATTACCAAGTATTGCAGGATTATTTATAGGTTGAATCAATACAATCTAAACCAATATCTTTTTTTTTTTTTAGGAAATAAGCCGAAAATTTAAATGAGGCATTTTTATATTCAATTATTAATAGTAAATGATGAGTAATTATTAAATACCCTTAAAGCACGGAGAATAATGCTTCCTCTTCTTACATATATGATAATATCCACTAATTAAATTTAGAGAAATGCTAACAAGTGTTCTTAGGGTACTGGTTAAGAATCCAGTTAAAAAAAATTTTTATGGGAAAAGAAAAAAAAACAATTAATATTTTGACAGTTTTTTTCATTTCCTATAAAAGTGATGTCAAAACTTTCTTAAAATGAATTCTTAACAAGTGCCCTAAGAGTACTCGTTAACATGACCCTTAAATTTATGGTGAGATTTATCATGAATATGAAAAGAGAGAGCATTATTTCTCTGTGTTCTAGAAGCATCTAAGAATTAAACGTAATGATATATATTTAGCTTTATATATTTATTTGTACATGTGTGTTAACTAAAAAAAAAGAAAGAAAAAAAAAAAAACTAAAAGTAAAACTAACTAATATGACTAAAAGAGTAAACATTGTATAAGACGGTCCCATGACACCGTCGTACAAGAGTTTTCCTGTTGCATAAGCCAGCCACCCAGATGATGGACAGAGGGTTAGGGAGATAGTTTATCCTTAACTACGGTCCAGGCCAGGGTCAGTACATCTGAAGGTACGGATTCAAGGTAAACCAAGCTGGGCAAAGTGCGAACAGATCTGTACTTTTTTTTCTTTTGAGAATCCGAACAGATCTGTACTTAATTGTGTAATCTTCGTTAGTGGTGGGTGACCTGGCTGCGGGCTTGTCCTTTTGTGTACTTCTTTTGGTACGTTTTTTATTTTTTTATTTTATTTTTTTTGGGGTAAACTTCTTTTGGTACGTTACTTTTCCCTTCAAGATCATTAGCGGACTTAAATAATTCATAATTAATTAATTAACAAAAGTAATGAGCTTGTGGTCAATAATAATTACAAACATAAATAGTAATTATTATATATATTAGATTGATTATAATTTGAGGTTTTATAATTGTAATAATGAATAAGACTGAATAATTTGATTTTGAATGTTTATACATGATATGGTATAAGTTTTTTACACATACAACAACAACAACAACAACAACAATAATAATAATAATAAGGCAAAAATACAAAACTGACCCTCTAACTTTTAGCTTTTGTCATTTCAGTCCTCTAACTTTGAGTTTTTTTATTTCAGTCTTTTAAGTTTCAATTTTTGTCAATGTAATATTCTGTTAGGTCTTAGTTACTACTTCCGTTAAGTTTGGCCCTTTTTTTAAAAAAAAATAATTTTTGTAATTAAAAGAAAATAAAAAAAAGCTTGGGAAAAAAAAAAAACATGGAACTGGAAGGTCCCCTTCAGTCTTCATCCTTAGCCTCCTTGTTCTTTGCTCTCTCTCTCAAGATCGGTCTCTCTCTCTCAAATCCACCATCATGTATGCATTATGTTGTAAAGCAGACAACCACCAAACCTCAATATTTCAACAAACCAACCCATAACGCACAAACAAACCCCAAAGCAAACACCACACCAAAGAGAGCCGCAATCCCATCAATGGTCGCGATCTGGCATAGCACCACCAAGCCCATCGACCCATGCTCGCAGAAGGTAACCTAATACAGCTCCATTTGAGTTACCCACCTTCTTTAGCTTGTGAAGAAGCCCCTGATCACTTTCTAACATCGAATCGGCCACTAGGGTTTTGTACAACGGAGCCATATCTACACAGAAACAAAAACAAAAACCAAAAAAAAGTAATGTGAGGTGGAATTGGAGGAATGACTCAGAGAGAATCGTTGAGGAATCGACGGTGAGTTACCGTCGGATTTGACGGCGGTGAAGACCTCATCTTTGAGGCAGACCTTCTCGATGTCCTGGACATCCGGGTGCCTCAGGAGGAAGAGCTTGTGAACGAGCATGAGGTGCGGTTGCTGAGTTCCCTCCTCACTATCCATGGCCGTTGTCGACTCGGAGGACAAGTGGCTTACTGGCTTCAGAATCTGTTTGGGGCTTTTTGGCTGAGGAGTGAGGATATTATTTTGCCGTGGGTTTAATTAGTATTTTTGGTGTACTAGAGAGAGAGAGAGAGAGAGAGAGAGCAAAGAATGGGGAGGCTGAGGATGAAGACTGAAGGGGACCTTCCAGTTCCATGTTTTTTTTTTTTTTTTGCCAAGCTTTTTTTTTATTTTCTTTTAATTACAAAAATTATTTTCAAAAAAAAAAAAAAAGGGCCAAACTTAACGGAAGTAGTAATTGAGAGTATGAGACCTAATAGAATACTATATTGACAAAAATTGAAACTTAAAAGACTGAAATGACAAAACTCAAAATTAGAGGATTGAAATGACAAAAGCTAAAAGTTAGAGGGTCAGTTTTTCATTTTTGTCTAATAATAATAATATATTATAATGGGAGATTTACATTCTAAATATAGAGGTGTGCATAGGTTGGGTTGCGTCAGGTTAAGAGAATTTTTCAACCCAACCCATCATGGTGAGTTAAAAAAACTCCAACCCAACCTAATCCATCACAGGAGTTCAACCCAACCCAACCCACATGGATCGGATTGGGTCGGGTTGAACCCAGGGTTGGATAATTTTTATTATTGTTACTATTATTATTAAATTGAGCAAAAAATATATCTTATTTGCTACCTGAGTTGGTAAACAAAATATACATGAACTAGTATCCCAACTAAGTTATAAACAAATAAGATTAGTGGAGTGAGACAGTGGGAAGAGAAGGCAGCAGAGAGAGAAATAAGATTGTTAGAGTTTGCGAAGTAATTGAGTTTTATATAGGAAGAGTTGAATAAGTGAAAAAATTATTAATTATATAATATAGTTTTAAATATATATAATTTTAAATTTAAATATATAGGTGGGTTGGGTCGGGTTAGGCAGGTTGTGATTGTTATGACCCAAACACAACCCAACCCACTATTAAAAAAAATTTCATAACCCAAACCAAGGGTCGAGTCAATTTTGGTGGGTTAGATGCACACTCCTACCTAAATATTTCTATTCAAAATTTAAAAAGTGCCAATTCAGTCACTCTATAAGAAATATTTGATCTATGGATAAATTAGGTTAAACATTTTGTATTTTTCCTTTTAGCCTTTGTGGATTTTTTTTTTCCCAATTATGCTACAAAGTTCAAAACACGTTTTTTTTTTTCCACAAGCTTATATTCACAACTTCCTTAAGTCTTAAGCTGTGACACCAATCACAACTCTTTTTTGGGGGGAGGTGATTCCTGTTGGTTTCACTTAAAAAAAAACAAAAACAAAAACAAACAAACATATTTGAACATTAGGGCCTCTCTAAATTAAAGTAAAATAACTCTAAGTCAAAAAATGCTGCCAGAATAAAGGCCAAAGAATAACATCAAAAGCCTAGCTACCCGAACACTCTTAAGTATATACCCTGGAATTTTACATTCCTCAATTTAATAACATAAGTATTGAATGAGAAGGTAATTGGTATCAAATGAAATTATGTTAGCGGTATCAAAATCCAATAAGTGAGACAATTTAACAAAAAATAATTATTCCACTAACAAATGGAAGACATATGTTAATAGATAATCATTTTTATATACATATGTTTCTCATTTATTGGATTTTGATACCGTTGACGTGATATCATTTGATAGAAATATTTTTTTTCCATTGAAGTCAATCACGTGTACGACAAACCAACAAAGTTTGTGAGGTCCAATTCATTATATTCTTACTCTTTTCCAAGAAAGGTTGCAAGTTTTTCTTTGTAATATATACAAACCATTGGTGCCGACTGAAAATCATGTGTGTAATTGATTAAGATGGTCATTACAAATTGCAATCCCTGCAGTGTGCACTTCTAAATGGAAGAGATAGTGGGACTCAAATGAGCGGCTTGCGACTCACCCTTTATGGCCTCTATTTTTTGTGACCTCAATAATGATGAAGTACACTTTACATGCATTGGTTCTCCATTCATATTAAAATTTATAGAAGGAGCAAAAAGTGATATCTATTCTCTCATCAAATTAAATAATCCATTAATAGAAGAGATTTGGTTTTGAATTTGCATTTTGTTTTTTTAATCTTTGAGGAACATAGGAAGTGATATGCTTTCTCTCACCAAATAAAATAATCCTTCAAGAGAAGAGATTCGGAGTTTAACCCGTTTATTGATGTTGAAATTTTTGCAATATTTAATATTCATGCTTCTTAAAAAATGTAGATTATTAGTAGATTATATCACTTTTCACAGGTTAGGTACAACTCGAAAATAGATCATGCTTCTTAAAAAATGTAGATTATTAGTAGATTATATCACTTTTCACAGATTAGACGACTCGAAAACAGATCATGCTTCTTAAAAAATGTAGATTATTAGTAATTCCTCCATCTCATCATTACGTGAGAATTTAGATAATATTTGAATTTGTATTTCAACTTTTTAAGTCTATATTTTTGAATTTTTTGTTTGTTGTGCATTTTATCATGTAATATATCTCTAAATACAAGACACAGAAGATAGTTCTCTCATTTTTTGACTATGATATAAGAAATTATATAAAATTATTTATATGTTCTGATTAACTTATTTTTAGTCGCATTACATTTTTAAAAGTCATGTAAATCACGAAATTGTTTAAGTGACTTAATATATAACTCATTGAGATAAATAACTTTAGATACATTTTGAACCGTCAAGGTTGGAGATTCTCTGTTCTCATTTAAAGAAAAACCTTATTCTTCTAAATATAAATAAATCTTATAAAATGATGTCACAACGTACTCTATTTATCAAATATGTGTATTGTATTATATCTTGACAAAAACATTATCACATTAATTTGTATTAGACTTTCATAAGATTCATTAATATTTGTTTAAAAAAATCGTGACAAAAATAGTGTATCAATCACAAGGACTTTTTATCATACTTTTAGTGGCTTAGAGCATTGGTAGTAGATTACTTAAATTTTATCTCTATTTTAGGATAAAAACTTACTTTTCCTATTTTAGCTAACCATTTTTGCTTTTCACCCACATCAAATTTCTTATTTTAAAGAATTGAAACCCTATTTTATTTAAATATTATTTCTTTATTCATTTTTTATTATTCTTTCTCACTTTTCAAAACACTCACTCTACTTTATCATAGTTACCAAGACAGAAAAATAATAAACAAATACTTAAGGAATGAATAGTGCCCCCTAAAGATAGGGAACAACTATAGCTAAAACCCATCTTAAGAGGAAAATGGGTAAGTTAAAGCTGTTAGGTTTTTTGGTGTTTTTTAGTTTTGGTTACCTATATTCACCCATTCCCTATTTTAGGTAATCTGTTACCAACTACTTTTTACTAATTTGTAACAAAAATATCGTAGAAGTCTATGTACTTATAGGAGTTACTTTCTTGCTAGTTAAGCTAATCCAAGATGACTACAATGCATGTGTGGATAGGAAGCATAGGTAAGTCTTTTGGTATAGGTACGATATGACAATTCCTGAAAAACTTAGGATACAATATAGCAAGGATACATGTATTTATTAAAGAGGAGTTCAGAGAGAGAGAGAGAGAGAGAGAGAGAGAGTTCAAAGAGGAGTGAAAGATTTAAGGATTTACTCTGATTTCTGAGCAAAACAGCATTGTTTCAAATTTTTTTTAAGCTTTGGGCCAAGCCGAATCACGAACATATCTCTGATGTATAAACACATCTTTCCCACAAAAAATAAAAAAAATAAAAAAAACCAGCTGGAACACATAGACAAACAAACATGTACCAAAGCTTTGAAACGCTTCCTAGTTCTCAGCAAAAAAAACGCTTGCATCTTTGAAATACCAAGCGGCCATCCACGAGCCAACTAGAAGCTGCCAATGTCCATTGGGTCTTATGTCATGAACCAGCGAGTCACTTCGTTATTATAAGGAAGTGTCCGGTGTTCAGATGCACTGAACCCAATCCAAGTCTTATAAGAAGAGGTGGCTAACAGTACCGGGCTGCAAGAGAACAACAAAATTTGCCAGAGTCCTGTACCTCAGGTTGAGATAACCTACCCATGCAGATATCCCATAATACTATCCCTGTTCAGTACTTAATAATAAATTTAAAGATCACAAAATTTTTCACAATTATCAGTGTGAAAGTTATCCTGCTTCAATTACAACAAACTATATCAAAAATTGTAAAAAATATTCTGCTCGTATTATTACCCTTAACTGAAGGTCTGAAGCTCGTAGACGTGTAAGGTAAAAAAAAACAATGGAAACTAGAAATTTGAAGATAAGATACAACTCTTTTTTATTAATATTTAAAAAGTGAAACAAGCATAAATTTAATATATACATATTCTCACAACCAAGCCAAGCATTTTTACAAGTTTGGATGCCCCCTAAGCTATATTACGCAGTCAAGCTTTGGAAACCATTCGTTAAGACACATTATGGCCTGCCTGATCTCCAGGTTTTCCAGCAGAATTCTGGGATGGAAAATTTCCCGGATGAACCTTTTTACTCCTTCCAAGTGTAGAACCGCTGACTTTCCTCTCTTCCTCGCTGCTTTCTCCTATCTTCGCTCTCTCTTCCTCCATTCTCTTCAATTTTTCCTTCTGGCGTTTCTTCATCACGTAAACTTCAGCACAAGTAAAACCAATGGACGACATGACTGGAAAAAAAAAGAAAAAGAAAAAGAAGAAAGCTTGAAATGGTGAAATAGAGAAACTATGGGTTGTTTTTTCTTGTAGGGATATGGTGGCTGTAAGGGGAGAATTTATAGAGTGGATTTGAATCCTCAATTCACTAGTGCTTATACAGCTTTTGCCTCACAGACCATGGGTATTATCTTGTTTGACCAAAACTAAATCTACATTATCTTATGAGTAATTCTGGTGCCACATTGGCTACAATATTAGTCCCACGAGCTGTGATTGGTAGAGCGGTGCAAAATTTTTTTCTTATCTTATTGTTTAATTTATTTCAACCTGGTTTAGAACACAGAAAGAGGAAATAGCTAGTGGGCGAGGGACCATATTATATATTTTATAACATGAACAGTACGGGAAGTGGATGTCTCATAAAAAGTTGGGTCCTTTTGGGTGGCACCCTCCTGGCATAGTCATTATCATCACAAAATATGCGTTAGCCCTGTTATAACAAATTTCACATTTTTTTTCTTCATAATAATTAGTCATAATACACAACCTTTTTTTAACAACTTTTAACACATAGCCCAATTCAGTAAAAAGTGCATATAAGATGATCCGAATCCAACAACTAAGTTTTTTTTTTGTGGCCAATCATCCAATCACTTGCAAAACAATAAAATATGGAAATTGATATGGGCGGTCAAAGTATGTAATAAAATCAAAACTTTCATTTGGAGAACTTGTAGAAACATACCACCTACTAAAGCTAACCTGATTAGGAGAAAAAATTTGTCTGATACTGGGTTGTGAATGTTGTGAGGATGGGGTGGAGACAATAGGTCATGTTCTGCTAAGTTTTCCATATTCTAAAGAGATTTGGAGGTCCACATGCTCTAGAGAAATCATGACTCATTGCTCAAATCTTTCATTTGTCGAAGTGGTAGACCAAATAGTGCAAAGGTAAAATGACCTAGAGACTACAATATTTTTCACAACCTGCTAGATTATTTGAAGTAAGCTGAATGAAGCCCACTACGATTCTCCACGTCTTGATCCCCCTTCTTTAGCCAGGCCTGCTGCCCTCATACTTAAGAATTTTTAAAAGCTAATTATGGAAGCCACGCTTGAGTATTTGTAGGAATATCTTGCCATTTTTTAGGCAATCTTTGATGTAAATTTGTATATAAACATTGTGTTGTTTGTTAGGCGAAGAGAAAGTTCTATAGCTCTTCTAGCTGTTTTAGGCTTTTAGCATTGGTGGTCTAAAATGCTGGCTTGCTGTATATTGTATAAACTTGTTCTTTTCTTGAATAAAATTTTGTTATTTATTCTTTTAAAAAAAAACATAACTTGTTATGATTAATGTATAATAAAATTTGTGTCATCTAGAAAAAGTGATGTTGATCCAAACAAAACAAACTATATTAACTGTAAGCGACTAAATTTCTAGTTTGAAATAAATCAAACAAGTAAAATAGTTTCACAAATGCGAATTTATATTGATGATTGTGTGGTACAATTCTCTGGAATTACAAAAGAGTGATCCTCTGATTCGATCTCCTTGCAAAACTTATTGATTAGATTTGTGGTAATGTGGTTTTGACTTGAACACAAAATATCCTTCAATTTGGTTGAGGGATGGATCGAAGACTACTGAAACGGAATTGCAATGAATCTCTGGCTATGAGCTTGTTTAGAAATTCTTTGTTCTTCTCGTTCTTCGTGTTCTTCGTGTTCTTCGTGCGTTCTTCGTCTTCGAAGGTTTGTGGTGGAAGTTCTTCGGAGCTTTAGAGGCTTGAATCCGTTGAGCTTCAATGATTTGTGAGTTGTTGATGTTTTCGGACACTTTTGGCTTGATTCCCGTGAACTTTAGGATCTAGGCAGATGATCTGGATGATTCTGCTTCGAATGTTCTTCGATTTTGGGGTTGAAGTTCTTGAAGGCTTTGAGGCTTGATCTTCATAGAGATTTTTCACTTCTGAATTCTGGTCCTCTAAATGTCTCAGGAAGGCTTCTATTTATAGGAGTTTTGGGATGGGTGAGCGACACGTGGCGGAGCTTGATTGGTGACACATGTCACAGCTTGATTGGTCTGCTTAAGTCATCGCTTACACGTGCGAGGTTGCTTGAGTCATCGCTTACACGTGCGAGGCTGCTTGAGTCATCGCTTACACGTGCGAGGCTGCTTGAGTCATCGCTTACACGTGCGCTGATGCGTGATTAGCTCTTGCATGACACTTGGCAAATTTCTGTTGGCTTCTGAATAGTGATAGCAAAACCTAGCAGCAATATATGGTGTTCTGTAATTGGCTGTATTTTGTGGACTTGGTAATGTGACGTGTCAGCTTGTGATAGGTCGGGAATTTTCCCTCTCTACATTAACAGTTGTGAAACATATTGTATCTCTACTCAATACTCCCTAACATTACTCTTCTCATAACTGTAGATATGAAAGATTGTGATTAAAACAATATTACATTCACTTGATCTTATCACTAACATTACTTTTACTAACACCAATCTTATTATGTTATATCAATAATTGTAAAAATAAAAATAAAAACTCTAAGTTTTTATAAATTTTATTGTAAAAAGTTTACAAATTGACATGATAATAAATTTGATTAGCTCCACTTCAATAATTTAATAAGTAAATATTTAAATTTATTTTTATGATTGTTAAAGCATCAAATTAGTATAAAATATATATAATAAAATTTGGTGAAACCTAGCTATTACTATAAAGTTTTTGGGTGCCTTTGATTATTGCTTATTGTTATTGAGGAAGAAATGGAAGGTGCACCGTGCACAGTTGGACATTAAGGGTTATGTTACCTGTCAAGCTGTCAGCCTCTAAGAGGCTTTCAACTAAATAGGGCTACCCGTTAGGGTTTGGGTCAACCCGATTCTGATATGGTATGTTGTTCAAGGTCAGTTTTGGCATGGAAATGGATTATGTTGGCCAACATTATTTGGTATATATCTATAAGTGGGACCATGGCAGATATTCATCACTGCTTTTTTTTTTTTTTTTGGAGAGAATATTCATCATCACTGCTTGAAGTCTAAAACCCATCATAATGTTCGTGGAACTTTTTCTTAATTTTTTTTTTTCTTTCTATCTATGCGCATGATTGATATTTTGATACATTTAAAAAAAAAAAAAACACATCATAGACACCATCCATGTAGCATACCTTTAAGTATGTAATTATTATTTGGTTTATTTTGTGATAACTCTCCTAGGTAAAAGTTGTGTGGCTTAACTAACACCTCATTGTTTTTAATAAAGACATTTACAGTTAAAATTTTTTTTTTTTCTAAATATCAAATTACAAATAAATAAATAAAAAGACACCTGCCTCCCATGTGATTTGCTTTATTAGGCATTTAACTAACTTTAGCATAATTGGATGATATGTTAAGTCACAAGAGTCAACAACACCCATTGGGAAAAAATTTAAGATTTTTTTTTTTTGGTCTTAAAACTTATGCCTTGTGAATAAACACATCCAAATGAGGATAGATGGAGAGAATTAGTTTGGATGGAGGACTCCCCTCCACCTGCACTAGAAGCATTGTACTTGGATTCTTGTTAAATTAATCAATATATGAGTGGTTCAGTTTCAAAAAAGAGAGGAGAGAATTAGTGGGAGAACTATAAATATGAGAGTGAAACCATTTTTTACGTTAATTCTTTCTCATTATGTAATGTTGGCAGTATCACATTATCAAACTTTGTTAAAACTAACGGAAATGTCTCATAAAACAAACAATAAATAGATAAGTAAAAGTTATATATATTATTGTTTACTTATCACAGTATTACTAGTCTGTATATTATCATTTTTTTTTTTTTTTGAAGAGGGTATATTATCAATTAAAGTTATATAGTTTGTATGCTTTTATATATATGCATATATTATTGTTTACTTGTGTACTTTTTAGTACCTAAATAATTGTTCATTAAAGATAATTTAATAATTTTTTTGTTAATCGATTAACAAAAAAATGATATCAAATTGATATCATATTGGAACAATTTGGCAAATTTAATAAATACAATATTTTTTTGTAGTAGACATATTGAGTTCTAAAGTACTGCGTCTTCATTTTAAATTGTTCCACAATTCTCTTTTATATTACTATACATAGTAGTACAATAATAAAATAAATAAATAAAGGTAAATTTGAAATTAACGCAAAAACAAATTTCGACCTCCACCTTTGTAATTGAAGCCCGTAAAATCTTAGAGTAGGTTAAAGTGATATATTAAATTATGTAAATAGATTGAATTAGATTGTTTAAATGTGTGTTATACAGGTGTATGCTCAGTTCTAAACTAAATATGTATTAGATAGATTTGGGGTATAATAAAAAATTAATTAAACCCAAAGTGAAATTTGATTACTCTTCTTTCAGGATATAATAATGTACATGTGGCTAATGTTATTCTTGTCTCATGACAGTGAGATTCAACATTAGTATTGTCATTTCTAATATAACAATAAAATTTGAATTATTTTTAGATAGGTTGATAGTGGGAGAGTATGAGGCCAGGTGTAGTTCAAATCATAGAACATGAGACAATACAAAAATGCTATTACCATTAGATGATCACAATGAAACTTGCACTAAATAAAATTAAAAAAAAAAATCAAAAAGTCATATGAACTGATGACAATCAAACACTCAATAATCATTATTCTTTTAATTTATTTCGTGGGTTCAACAAAATTGGAATCCAAAGTGTTTGGTAACAGGTAATCCTCAATAAACAAGAATGTCTTTGACATGGCAAGGATTGATTGCACAATGCGAGAGGGATTTACTTTGTCATTGACAAGTATATCCAAATTTCGCCACATCATTTGCCATTTGGTAAATGGCCCATTGGTACATAATTTGGTATCGGTTGCATCAACTGTAAAACTTTGATCATGACATGAATTGCAATCAAGCAAGCATAGAATAATGCAAAATTATCTTTACTTTTTCAAAGTTTGTGTTACATCTGAAAGATCTGTTTACTTTTGCCACAGTAGAGATATTTCTTTTGATTTTGATGAATTATTAGGAACAAGAAAGTAAACTAGCAATGTGCTTCAAAGAGAAATCTCAACATACCCACCCAACTCTGACAATAATCATATAGATATTTTACCTGTCATTTTGACCTTAGCATAGTCCAGTAACACTCTCCATTTTCCTATTACATAAATATAAAAAGAAAACACTCGCGTCCACTGATTAAATCTCACATTTTTAATGAAGAAATAAAAAACAATGATTTTTTTCTTATTTGTTAAAATATTCCTTTAGAAGTAAACTTGGGATTATACTTCTTTTTCTTCAAATTACTTAGAGGAGAAAAAAACTAACACAGTTAATTTTTTATTTTTTATTTAAGTAAAATTGAGATATAAATAGATATATGTTTATCTATGTTGTAGTTGGGACTAGAGACACTACCTATTTGGTAGAAGTGTTCGAGTATTGTTGTTCAAAATGATATGAAAACTGTAGTTAAAAAAATATTTTCAAAACATATATTTAAAGTATTCATAATGCAAAAAATGTATTTAGTACTATATTTCTAATAGTGTCTTTTTAAAAGTGAAAAAACATAATTGTGTGTTTGAAATGTGTGTATATGTTTTTTTTTTTTTAAGTGATGACATGTAGTCTAATTAATGGGACCTACAATTTTTACAAAAGTTCTATTGAGCAACGTTGTTTGAAATCTGAAAATTGGTAAGAGGAGGTTTCCAAATTCAGTGTTTCAACATCCTAAAATGGGCCTAAAATGGGCAACGTAACTCAAACACCCTTAAAAAAAACACCATTATCAAATGCATTGTTTTTTTTAGAACAACAATTTTCGGTGTTTAAACACTGAAAATTATTGTTGTTTGGCATACCAAACAAGCCAAACAAGTTCACATGATCATGAATTTTCTGCGGTAGCTAGCACTTCTCAATGAAGAGCTACGAGCATATTGTCATTTTAAGGGGCCACTTCCATGTGATAAAAGTTTTTAATGCGCCAAACTAAGCGATCGTCATTCATTCTTATCCAAAACTGTCTGACGGAATAAGTGAGGAAAAAAAAAAAAAAACTTTGTAGGACTTAGGAGGATTGAAAGAATTAAGTAGGAGTAATATTATTGATTCTTTAAAATGAAGAAAGTAGTGATGCCTCAGCTCTTAGATTATGTGGACATATACTAAGTTAATATAGACTTTATTAATAATTACAGGGATCAAAATTGTGACTATATAAGTCATTTTAGTGTATATTGAAAATGTGACTAGCGTAATTCATTAACTTTGCATAAGTTTGGAGACATCACCCCTATAAAGCGGTAACACAATAATTTGAGCTATGAATTGTACGTTTATAGTAAATGTGGTAATGCCAGAGGAATCATTATAGCATAGTATAGACTACAGAGGTGGAGGTCATAAGCCTCTATAAAGACTTCTAATGAAGAAAAAAAATTGAAAGAGAATGTTAAAAGACAATACTATTAGCATGCAATCTTATTTTAGTAGAAATAAGCATGGTAGATTTTGAAGTTCAAAAGAGAAATAAGAAATAACAACTAGCTACTTCTTCCACACACGTACAAAAAATAGGAGAAAATATATTTTCGTAATAGTCAATTTAGTTTATGTTATTTTCAACTTGCAGTCAATTTGGTCTCTACCATCAAATTACAGTTTTCTCTACCATCAAATTACAGTTTTTCTTCACTTTCTTGGTAGCCAAACACAAATCAAATTTACCAATCTCTAACTCAAGTAGACACACATATTAACTTAGCAACTAATACAAACCCATATTTGGATTCAGAATGATTGCAATTTGAAAATAACATGAATCAAATTAACTGTAAGTTAACAATAACAATGATCAATTTGACTGCTACCAAAATATTGGAACCAAATTTATACAAGACATAGACCAAATTAACAAGAATCTCAAATTGTTGAGAACAAAATAATATTTTGCAAAAGAAAAAAAAGGTTGGCAATATGGTATATACTATGACGATTGTTGGAACTTGGTAGGTACTTTGAAGTCCTTCCGCTACACCTTTGTGCTAGCAAACCTGGCGCCATTAAAGAGAGAACTTTACGAACCAAATCATCATATATATATATATATATATATATATACTAACATTGTTGGCAAGTGGTAACTCTTTTGCATATAAATAAAGCCCATTTGCCTCAAATTTAATAATATTGCTTCGTTAAATATCTAGATATTTAAATATCTTTGCTTAAGGATTTCTAGATATTACCGAAGATATGTTCTTTAAAGAACATATCTTTGCTTAAAGAACATACCTTCGGTAATATCTAGAAATCCTTAAGCAAAGATTTCAGCGAACGCTGGTCCGAAGTTTTTTAGGAAAATGCTAATTTTATAACAAATCTTTATTGATAAATTATTATTAGTGAACAAAAAAGTAATTTTAGTGGTAGCCAAATTTAGTACTACTAACAGCTTGTCATATAGAATTTGGAAAATGTTTTGCTACATACAGCAATTGCTGCATAATGGGTTATGTGGCAGCAATTCCTGCATACTAGGATGCAACAAAACCATTTATATATAATTTATTGTAATATTGTTACGTGCGTGTATAACTCTTAGATTTTCTAAGCTTCAACCGCCAATGAAGGCTTAATCAATCTGGGGCTTTGCTCATGCTTGGTTGTTGTAAGCCCAGCCCAAACTGCAAAGTTCTATATCTCCCTCTTTCTCTAACCCATAAGGCCTATAAGATTTTCTCCACCATAGTTGTATTAAATATTAACTATTAAATAAATAAATAAATAAAAATATATGTATACACACTTATCTTTTACCATGGTTTTTCTCCTCTAATTTAGTTTTGGCCAATAAGAGAGATTTTCTTTTTTATTTGAACTCAAATCTAGTGGTCATTCTAGAAATTTTTTTTCAAGGGGTTTATTAAAGCACTTAAATTAAACAAAATTTAATAAATAGAGAACTTGAATATATCAAGTTATTGACCAAAAAAACCCAATATGAGACTTATTTTTTAGGCTAAAATATTTTTTAAAAAAATTAAACTTGAATATATATATTTAAAAAGAATTGAAGTCAGGGGGTTCATTTTGAACCCCTGAAAGTGTGGGGTGCTGCCCCTGCTTGAACACAATATGAGACTTATATTTTAGGCTAAAATATTATTTTAATCTCTAATCTTTACCAAAAGTTTATGTTTCGTTTCTAAATTTTGTAAAGTATTTTTTCAATCGTTTAGAGACGAAAGTAGAGACAAGAAAAGAACTTTTTTTTTCTCTCAATAGTTTAGGAATTTAATAAAAATTATTCTTTAAAGTTTAAGTACAGAAAATGAAACATTTTTAATAGTTTAGAGACAAAAAATGAATTTTTAAAAGTTCAAGAATGAAAAAAAAAAAAAAAAAATTTAAGTAGTTTAGAGAAGAAAAATAATTTTTTGTTTAGAAATGAAAAACTAACTTTTGTAAAGTTTAAGAACGAAAATAATATTTTAGCCTATATTTTACAAGGAAGGTGCTAATCACCAATTAAGTTTCCATGAGTCTAATTTAAGAATACTATCCTAGTTTAAACTAATCCCATTCTTAACTCGGGTCCGACCCAGAGCTAACCTGAGCTAATTCTCCCAATCCTATCCAAATTTTTCTGTCCTTTTCCTTTTTTAAAACATATGCATTATACAGGTAATATTGAAAGTTCAAACTTTAAACCCCTTGAATGCATTCAATAGAACAAGACTCGCGTGCACATAACACCACTAGTATAGTACTCTAAAAATAACTATTTTATTTTATTCCTAGGATTCTCTTCCATATTGTGCACCAAAAAGATGAAGATAAGGACATAAGGTGTACTAGTTGGTGTACAACTTGGATGTCCGTTTCTCGAGAAGCAAAATCAAGGTGAAATTGGACCATCTATAAAAATATAAAGACTATTCCATATCAGGATGCACTAGGACAAGTGGACAACCAAATCTCTCTCAAAAATCAATATCAATTTATCATATATATATATATATATTAATATCATCACGTTGATCAAAACGTCCGTGAAATTGACAAGTTAGGTATACAAAGTTACAAACACAGTGATCTATTATATAAATCTATATCTATTCACGTTAATTTTGACACATTATTTCAATACTTAGAAAAAAAAATTTTGAAAATTTTGTACGTTTAGATTTATTGAAAAATTAAACCACAGTAGGCTAAGAAAGTGAATAAATTAAAATAATGCTATATCGTTGATCAAACGGATGGTGGAGGCGGCAGCATTGTATCTAGCCACACAAAAAATGATTTATACTATTTCAGATATATACGAATCAGCTCTCTCAAAACACGCGGATCCATACGTGGATCCCGCGTACTGTGAGAGATATATTTATATGCACTAAAAGCAAGATATATCTTCTCCAGAGTCCAGACACACCCCCCAAAAACAAAAATTAAATAAATTAAAATAATGCTATATCTTTGATCAAACAAAGGGTGAAAACAGCAATATTGTCCTTAATGAACCAGCCACACGAAAAATGATATATGTTATGTCGATTTTCGAATGTATACAACCAGCTTTATCACACCACGTAGAATCACATATTAAGTCTGTTTGGATAGAACTTATTTTGCTGAAATTAAAAATTGAAAACTGAAAACACTGTAATAAAATAATTTTTAAATGTGTGAATAGTACTGTGAGACCCATTTTTAATAAAAAAGTTGATAAAAAAGTGGAGTTTGTGAGTCCGTAAACAATGCGGGTCCGTAAACAATGCACAAGTGCACTGTTCATAGTTGAAAAGTCAACAAAACCGACTCTAAAAAAAAAAAAAAAAAAAAAATCTGAAAACGCACAAAGTTGAAAATGTGAACGTGAACGTGCTATCCAAACTGCACCATTAGTTCTTTGTTTGGAACCACTTATTTAATTAAAATTGAAAATTTTTTACAGAAAATTTTGTTGATAAAAATAAAAGTGAGCTAAAATAATACAGTAAGACCTATAAATAGTACAAAAAATACAGCAAAATTCATAAATAATAGTAAAAATAATCTAAATAGTAAAATAACGCAACCTAAATTACTAATGAATCTCACTTATTGTGAGAGACATGCCATATGGACATAAGATATAGACAAAAATCTAAAACTGATCCTCTAATTTTTAACTTTTGTTATATCAACCTACTAACTTTCAATTTTGTCATTTCAATTTTCTAATTTTCAATTTTTACCAATTTAATATTTCATTAGTCTTTAGTTACCTGCTTTCATTAAGTGACTTTTTTTTCTTTTTTCTTTTTAATTCGGAATTAAAAGAAAAAAAAAAAAGCTGTAAAAAAGAAAAAAAATTAAGGGGGACGACGTCTTTTCCCTTCCCTTGAAATCAAATCCAAAATGCATTGACTTACTTAACTGTAGCAGGAAACTGAAAACTATATTAATAAAAATTGAGAGTGAGAGGATTGAAATGACATGAGCTACAGTTAGAAGATGAATTTTAAATTTTTGCCTAAGATATACGCGCTCCTACTCCAATCACACACCCCGACAGCAAAAACATTTTCTGCATGAACGTACTGTAAAAGAAACAAAAGTGTCAGCCATGCCGAACCACCAAATTGGACTTACTCAATCACATGACAAAACGCATTATCAGATTGAAATGACCTTTCGAAAATTCTTCGTAATAACCAATTAGGAAAGCAGAAATGGGCCTACTGTTTCTGTTTGGTCCCTCGATGGCTCATCTTTCCACTTTCGTTAATATCACGTAGCTGCCAAATACACATTAATTGGTAGCCAATTAAAATGCTGAAATGGATGAGTCAGTCAGAGTAAACCCTATATTCAAATCCAATATAGATTTGCATGCAATGACGTGAGAGAAATACTTTGTGGTAAATGTACTTTGACTGGGGTTTCATACTTGGGCTGCTGCCCAGCCCAAAGTCTCATAAATTGCGATACCTAATACACTGGAAGAGTCAATGTTTTTTTCCGATTTTTTTTTCTTCTGTTTGACCCTTTTCCTAATTTTCATTGAAAAGAAAATTTGGTTGACAATAACCATGTGATCATGTTAAGCCTATACATCAGCACCTATATTTTTTTTTTTTTATTGTTTTTGTTTTTTGGTTTTTACGTTGTGTATCTGAAATTGTTGAGGCCAGATCATATTGAGATTTATAGGAGCTGCCATAAGAGAAAACTGAGAACCGTACCCTACAGTTTCAAGCTAGCGTACCTCTATCTTTGGGGTCTATTTAAAAAGGATAAGAAAGTTTTAATTAGTTTTAAAAACCCTATTTCATTTTAGCTTTAGGTGTTTATTTTAACACTTCTACTTTGATTCCTTGACATGGAATACGACAGTTTTCAATGAACCCACAATTCAAGACATCGAGTCGTACAAAGTAACCTGCGCCAACCAAACAAAAAAAAGGCCTGCGCCAAACATAGCAAATTCCACTAGCTAGCCACATATAAGTATATCAATAATTCATTAACTTTCGGCAATATCCTTTGCACTTTCTTCTGCAGCAGCCATGAAAGCTCTCTCTGAATTCTTCTCCAACCTCAAAACCATGACCAAAGTCTTCTTCAACCTCCTACTTCTTGAAATCATATTTTTAATCCGTTCACTCACCGGATTAAGCCCCAACTCTGATAAACGCGTAATCACCACTAACCAATACCTTAAACTCATTGAAAAAAACAATCCCACAACTCGTTTCACTAAAAGAATGAGGATTATGGCCGAGTCGACTGAATGCACGGTGTGTTTATCTGAATTCAAAGAAGGAGACAAGATTAGAAAGTTGCAATGTAAGCACACGTTCCATAAGGATTGCCTAGATTGCTGGCTACAACAATATTGTCGTGGCACATGCCCACTTTGCCGGACTAAGGTTTTGCAAGATGATATTGTGGCTAGTTACCGTCGGATGCGAAATCAGGTAGAGTACGATGGGAGTGATGAGGAGCTCATTTTCTTGTTGTCTGCATTACATGGCAATAGTTTACATAGATTGTTCTAAGTTGTCTCTTTTATATAGAATACATGTCCCAAGTTTTGTACATAGAAGCGCATAGATTCTTGTCTTGTGTTTTGACACAAAGAAAAGAAAAAAGTAGGTATTTTGTATTTTGATCTTGCTTTAGATTAGTGTATTCACGACTATATTCAAAATTTAATAAGATAAGTTTCTAAGCTTTCTTGTTATTATAAAGTTGATCATTCGATGCTAATACTTTACTTTTGGATTTAACGAAATTCCAATGGAAAATTATGCTGACAATATCGCAGTACAGCATGCTTTCTGAGAACCGCATGCTTAGTGCTGACGGCT
The DNA here is from genome assembly GCF_001633185.2 of Quercus lobata. Lineage (NCBI taxonomy): Eukaryota > Viridiplantae > Streptophyta > Magnoliopsida > Fagales > Fagaceae > Quercus > Quercus lobata. Next base: position 50,644,168 of record NC_044909.1, read on the forward strand.
GACTGCTGACTATGAATTTTGTAAAGAAAAGCTTAATATATAATGGCTAAATTATAAAGTTTTGATGGCTTGAAAGCAAGGTAAATATGTAAAAGATTTTGTTGTTATTAAAAAGTTGATCATTCAATGCTAATACTTTACTTTTGGCTTTAACAAAATTCCAATGGAAAATTATGCTGACAATATCGCAGTACAGCATGCTTTTTGAGAACCGCATGCTTAGTGCTGACGGCTGACTGCTGACTATGAATTTTGTAAAGAAAAGTTTAATATATAGGGTGCAGTTTGTGCCACTGGACACATTGCCATGCGGATATGCATTTAAGACTGGACACATGTCCGTATCCTAATGGTTTAGTGATCACTAGTAGTTAGTGAACATGTTGCGATGCAAATACGTGTTCAAGACTAAACACGTGTCCGTATCTTAACAGGCCAGTGGTCATTGAACAAAAGCTAGTCCTTAATATATACCGGCTAACTTATAAAGTTTTGATGGCTTGAAAACAAGGTAAATATGTAAAAGATTTTGTTACCTAAGTCCAAAATATGGGAATATTGGTAAATTTGTATGAACCTTTTACCACGGATAAGCTGCCCATGGAAGGGCCACCACAAGGATCAGAACTAGCTAGGTGAAGAACACCATTCACTCTCTTAACTCTCATTCATCTTCCACTCCACCACCAAGTTATTGTCACTAACAATTCCACACACCACTCCAGTGGCTTGGGTTGGGTCCATTTTGCGTTGGCGTCTCCACTCTCTCTCTCTCCAGTAATATATATTCTCTCTCTTTGCAATGTGTTGTGATAACTAATAAGGAAATTTTTTCTCTTTTTTAAGTTGTTACATCAAGGTTCTCTGCTCTCTCGATATCTCTCTCCTCTTTGCCAACTCTTGAACACCTTTTTTTATTATTTATAAGTATCTGAGTGCCAAAATACTTTTTTAATTAAGGCTTTGTTTGGTTGCTGGAAATCGTTTTCCGGAAAATACATATTTTCCGGAAATGCTAATTTCTGGAAAAGGAAAATGTATTTGGGTGTTTGGCTGTTTCGGAAATCGTTTTACGGAAAATCAATTCCGGTGTTTGATTCGTCCAAATATTTTATGGAAATCGTTTTACGGAAATTTAATTCCGGTGTTTGATTCGTCCAAATATTTTACGGAAAATACTTTACGGAAAACGTTTTCCCATGTTTGGTTCGGAAAATACTTTACGGAAAATAATTTGGATCAACATAATCGAGCTGGAGTTAGAGCTTAAAAATAACTAGTTTGAAACTATATTTTACTCTTTATAGATAAAATTCAAGAACCTGCATTCCCTATACATATCTGTAACAATACTTTACGGAAAATTATAACATCAAACATAATCATTCGAATATACCCATAATATTTATATAAAAACCCATAATATTTATATAAAAACAGCCACATCAATCGTTCACCATTGGCATTACACCTCAATGACATACAAAAATGATACCTATTTGTGGTATCTGAACAGTACAAATATATAATTTGGGCAATTATATCGTCCCAATAATACAAAAGAGTACATATATAATACATTGATAGGTCAATATTAATACTACAACATAAGTTAATTCCTAAATCTACCATCGCAGTCAACATGAAATAAGCAAATCAAATTTGTGAGAAAAAATAACCATCTAACCATAGCTTCCTCAACCTAGCATTCTTGGCTAAAAATCCACGTGCCGTCTTCTCATTCTCACAAAGATGGTCGAAGGCAGTAGCGAGCATATCTTCGCTATATCCCTCCGCCATCATAGCCATTACCTCATTATACAAAGTTGTATAATCTACCGGGCCCCGATTAATTTCTTTCAGAGCGCCAGCTATTTCCTTCAGCTGATCAGATAGATCAGTCAGCACACTATCATCAACAGTAGAAGCTGCACGCCCTCTTTTGCGGGACTTGGAAATTCCCGACCCAGTGGTGGATGATTCATTTGCGTTCTTCCCCTTTCAACCACACATTCCTCCACATTATCTGCGACAAACTCTGCACTATCCCCAGTATCCCCATTATCTGGCTCATTTTCGATATCCACTCCGGACTTAGCAAAGCCACCTGTGGCTGTGTCCTTTCCCACCACAATCGCTAATTCATCGTAAAACTCAATTTTTTTGTTCAGATACTCGGCATGCTTCCGATGTGCCTGTAAGGGAGAAAAGAACGTATATAACAATGCAATAATAACTTCTCTCATAAATTCAATATAAAAGACTATGCACACTTTCCCAACATTATCAATCTTTTCTTTACCAAAGAAAATTGTAGCTCAGACACATATACACATATAGATAGATGAAAATGCATAGATATGTATAGATATAATACATAGGTAAGGTGACATGAAAGTTATGTTTGGAAAACCTTATAAAAGCAATGGAATTCTAAAAAGTATGACACTATAAATTTCATATGAAAGGCAAAAACATATATTATTATCTATATTAAGAAAATATAGATGGAAGCCATACCATAACTTCTTCTTGGTATGTTTTTGCGTCACAAGTTATCATTTTCAGATTTTCGTCCCAACCGAATCCACTCTTCCTTCTAAGCTCTTGAATAGTTGACCACATGGACCTTAGAGTCCGCATCCGGTTCTCCACAAATACAGGGTGGCACTCAACCCCGAAATGGGCCGTTATCTCCTTGGCTACAAGAGCAAAGGAGCCGGCCCTAAAAGTATTAGAGGGCTTATTGCCCTTTCCAGCCTCCTCTGTAAGTATCTTTAGCATCATCTCATGCATAGGTGGCAGCCACCTAAATTGCTTGCTGCCACCAACTTTTTCTTTCCCCTTTGACATTACTACATATGAAAATAGTATAGTCAGAGTAGCATTTAGTAATTACGCTCGGAACATGAATAACAAATCAAACACACATACAACCACGCTTATGAATGTGTACAACAGAATGGAACATGCTAACTATGGAAATGACAATGTAATACCATCAAATAACAATGTAATGCTAAAAATTCTTTTTCATTACATCACCAAAAGTCTATATTACATACATTGTCTTTACAAAAAAACAAAAAGGAAAAACACATTACAATCATAGAAATCTAAATAAAATACTACTCTCCACTCCTGATATAATCAGACCACATGGCTTGGCATATCTCATCTCTCTTAGCATTCCATGATCTACTATCTTCGACGGACTCCCGATGGGATTGTGTTTCTTGTTGGTGGTCACTAAGCTCTACTTGGTTCATTGCATCTTCCATAATATGGTCATTTGGTTCAACCCCCATAATGTGATTATGAACCACACAACACGCTAACACTACTTTCACTTGGGTTGGGAAAGACCAATATGGTTCTGCATCTAACACTCGAAAACGTTTTTTCACCACTCCAAACCCTCGCTCAATGGTAGTTCTCAATGAAGAGTGTCGGAGGTTGAACAATTCTTGCGCATTCTCAGGAGGACGATCACTAAACTCTTTCAAGTGATATCGTACACTCCGATACGGTGACAATATTCCATTTTTATTACCATACCCAACATCACCAAGATAAAATTTACCTACATATATTAAAAAAAAAACACCAAATCACTACTATGTTTAGGAAAACACATAATATTTATTAAACTAACAAACCAAAAGGGTGAAGTAATCGTTTAATACCATTGGGAATTGAAAATCCCCCTGTCCTAGCAAATGCATCATTTAATACACGTGAATCATGTGCACTGCCTTCCCATCCAGCCAACACATAAGTGAACTTTAAGTCAAAACTAATGGCAGCTAACACATTTTGCGTGGTTCTATCTTTGCGACCACGAAATCTTCCTTGTATTTCAGGTGGCACAGATGCACGAACATGTGTACCATCTATTGCTCCAACACAATCCTAATTTTCGACAAACATAATGGTTTAAAATTACATAAATCTTCACAATTTACAAAAACACACAAGTCGCAATATTTACCTTAAAATATGGGTAAAACCTTCTGCTATTCCTTATCTCTGGAGGTGTATCTTCGCTACGCAGTCTTATTAGAGCTCTATATAATTTCAGGACCCCCCTAAGGACAATCTTGAAGTATCTATGAACAGTCTCAGTTGATCTATAGATCCGACTACCCATTACACGAAACCTCACATTATGACCAATAATGTGCAAGAAAATGAACACTTGCTCCGTAACAGACATGTGAACAGTCGGACGTACGTGCTCAAGCTCAGTGAGGGTGTGACATAAGTGGTGGAAAGCTATAGGCTTCATCCTAAGTTGATTCACACAATGTCTCTCACTTCCATGCAAAACACTATTTATGTATTCCTCTCTCTCGGCGGCATGGTTAACATAAGGCGCCCTAGGCAGTTCTCTACGTCTACGTCGTAATTTCTTTAACAATGCAACCCCCACAAGGAGGACAGATGCAACTGAGGCAAGAATTGCGGCTTTGGTTTTTTTCTTCATCTAACAAAATCACAAACATTGTAGTTTAAGAGGTATGTAAACAAGTATGGTATTGATTACACCATAAATAAAATCAGCCACAAACATATAACATCCAAACCATCACATTGCATTCTATTTACACTATAACAATACCATCACATTGATAACTACACATTGATATCTTACAATACCATCACATTACATTCTATTTATAATCACCTATATACCCAAAACACCTTCAATGAAGTTTTAAACACACACATATTGGTCTGCAAGAACATAATAACACGAAGCATGGGTGAAGCCCCAAAATTTCTACACATAACCCATAACCGAATTCTAATAAAAATAACAGCAAAAACCAATCATGCATAACCAGTCAAGCCCCAAAATTCTAAAAAAAAATTTCAGACCACAAACCAATTGGGAATAACCTGCAATCAGAAAAGCCCCAAAATTGATATATGCATCACCCATAAATACACAGTTTCATAAACAATGGATAATTAAAAAAGTTGATAAATATCCTGCAATCAGAAAAGCCCCAAAATTTCATATACATAATTCACAAATACACAGTTTAATCGACAATGGATAATTGAAAAAAATTAATAAATAACCTGCAATCAGAAAAGTCCCAAAATTTTGATATCCATTACCCACAAATACACAGTTATAAACAATGTATAATACAAAAATTAATAAATAAAAACATGTAAATAATTATATAAATATTTATATAAATAAACAACTAAATAAATAAATAAATATATATATATATATATATAAATTTCAGAGATCAGATCGGGCTTTCTCAAAAAAAGAAAAAAAGAAAAAAAGAAAGAGATCGGTGTGGCGGATCGGACGTGTGGACCGGTGAGGTGAGTGGATCGGATGTGTGGGTCGGAGGTGAGGAGAGTGTGTGGCGGATCGGTGTAAGTTTGAGCTGTCACTCATCGTGGGTCTGCGGCGTTTGGCGCGGTGGTCGTTCGCCGGATCGGAGCTCTGGGTTGCTGGATCGATCGCGGTTTGGGGTGCGTTTGAATCGACTTTCTCTCGCTCGTTCGCCGGATCGGAGCTCTGGGTGTGAGGTTCGATCGCGGTTTCGGGTGCGTTTCAATCGACTTTCTCTCGCTCGTTCGCCGGATCGGAGCTCTGGGTGTGAGGTTCGATCGCGGTTTGGGGTGCGTATCGACTTTCTCTCGCTCGTTCGCCGGATCGGAGCTCTGGGTGTGAGGTTCGATCGCGGTTTGGGGTGCGTTTCAATCGGCGCTCTGGGTGTGAGGTTCGATCGCGGTTTGGGTGCGTTTGAATCGACTTCAAACGCTCGTTCGCCGGATCGGAGCACTAGGTGTGAGGTAGATTGTTTTTTTTTTGTTCTTTCTCTCTTGCTCGCGTGTTGTGTTTTCTGTTTTTTCTCTCCCTCTCTCTGCGTTTTGCAAGCCACGGAAATGAATTGAAGTGAAAATGAAGGCAGATTTTCATTTCCGTGGTCAAGGCTTCAAATTTCGGTCAACAGGAAATCCATTTCCGGAAAATAATATTTTCCGTCACAGCCAAACGCTCCATTTTCCGGAAATTGATTTCTGAAATTCGTTTGAAGTCGATTCAAACGCACCCTAAGTAAAATATCTATAAGTATGACTTCAGTGTCTAAATATTAAAACCCAATACATTATTGGTACTTAAAATTTAACTACTAAACCCATTTGATTCATAAAATTTCAAGAATTCTATTTGTCATTTTCCTTCCTCGTCAACTTTCATTTATTTCTTTTAGTCATTTTCCTTCTTCGTCAATTTTGAATTTTCATTTATTGCTTTGCCTATGTATCTAACTAAACAATACCACATTATTTGAAGACGTGGCAACTCTTTTAATATTAGAAAGGGAATATTAGAAAGTTACACATTATCCCGTACAAACCCATTTGATTCCCTTTGATTTAACTATTAAACCCATTTGATTCATAAAATTTCAAGTGAATTCTATTAATCATTTTCCTTCCTCGTCAACTTTCATTTATTTCTTTTAGTCATTTTCCTTCTTCGTCAACTTTCATTTATTTATTTGCCTATGTATCTAACTATACAATATATACCACATTATTTGAAGACGTGGCAACTCTTTTAATATTAGAAAGTTACACATTACCCCGTACAAACCTAGACCAACCATTTTTTTACTATACCCAATTCAAACTTGTTAGAGTTTCTAACGAGTCTCTCTTTCTCCAAACTCGTATCATGAAACTCTTGATTAACCAATATTGTAGTATTTGCCAATAGTACAGCATTATTCTAAAAAAGAAATCATTCATTTTTAATAAATCTTCACGTATATTTGCATATAATGACCGATAAAAGCATAAAACCAAACCCCAGAAATCCACTTAACTGGGTGAACATATATATTGCTGGTATAGTTAATGCTCCAGGAGTTCGAGTTCAAGAAATTCTTTACAATTGGTTCGAGTTCAACACCTATTGTTGTAATTATTTTTATCAACTTCAGCACAAAAATGGAACCAGGCAAGAATCACCTGATATTTTACATAAGCAACCGTTTTCTCACAGAAAACACCAGTTTGTTCCAATTATTTTCTTACTTCCGAATTTTCAGCAACGTACCCATGCACCACAAAGAAAATATTGCCTTTCAACTTTTAAGCAAGGAAACTATCTAAGTACCCATAAATAGAAGTTTAAGAACACTAACCAGAAGGAAATGTTCGCTTTCGTAATAGCAAAGAATCTAAGCCACAACCTCTTAATTTCACTTTGCAAACAAGGCATGTTCACTGCTGCAACATATATTTAAAATGCTAACAGCAAGTCTTCCACTTTCAATAAACTCTATTATAACTGATCCACTGAGCATCTGATAGCTTTTGGCATTGTTGTGCATAATCCTTAGTTGGAGACTTTGAATAGGAGGGGATCTTCTCCCCATTGGTTACTCATGGACGATGACATCTAAATAATATGCTTTTGATTTGTAACTTTCATGCTATATATGAACATAAGGAATATTCTTCTGTCAAAAAGTTTCAGTGCACTCACCTATATTATGTTCAAAATAATACACTAAAAAGAAACAGTAGCACTGTATGCTTTTCTTTCCAATTGGCAAACCATAATCAGTGAGGACCTACATAATGGAGCAGGCAACAGTAGTGTATTTAGCATGCATCTGTACATGGAAAATTTCCTGCATCCTACAACTAATTATACAATCAATGCCTACCATATGGCTCAACCAGCAATGGAAAAAATTAACCAAGAACTTCAACAGCCTAGGATAGATGTAGAAAATAAAGGGCAATAGCATCCAAAATTTCATATTGTTATTCTAACCAATAATGGATAGCAATGATCTTTTTCGTAGCTGGGCCAGGAGTCATTGCCATGCATGAATGCCTGATGATGCTTCCAAACTTCTGCATTATAATTCTCTGTTACACTGAAAGACAAGGCATTTTGTTTGATTGTCTCAAGAAACTTATCCAATGAATTGCCTCTTTTAGGACTTAAAAAAATAGCTTCAGAAGGTCCCTCTTTTTTCAACAAGAACCTGATGATTCGAGCAAGGCCATTGTGGAATTCCTTAAAGAAAGTGCTGTCAAAATGTCATAACAAAGAACATAATTTTAAAAAGATATATTTTTTTAATACAAACATAGAAGTTATAAAGATACACTTGGCATGCACATGAGAAATCGTACAAGTGCTTTCTGTTGACTAGTGAGGAAAACTTAGCCATTTAGACATATCTGGGTTAGTAAAAAAGTGTAAGCAACAAAAAATTCTTACCCAATCACCTCACAAACTCAATTATAAAACATGACGTGTACAATGGAAAGAGGCATCTGCCAGATAGATTTGAGGCTGAGTGCCATGTACACTTAAAAGGTTGGACCCATAAATGACTAACGCCCAGCATCAGAAACTCAAACCCTTGTCTTTGTCACTGGGCATCAGAAAGCACTTGGGAAACAATTTCAATCAATGAAGGAAAAATCACCTGATTCACATTTGATGATTTTCCTCACTCTATAAAATGATGAAAGCGGTAAGACAAGACATACATTGTAGCAACCTAAACACTTTAGAAAAATCAGACTTACCAGTCACTTGCAATAATGACATCAAAAGCATTAGAGATATTTGATATTTCTTCTTGATCCCAATGCAATGTCATAGAGCTCACTCTTGTAGCACCAAATGCTCCAGAATTGGCATCTATATTACGCTGAATATCTGGATGTCAAGGAACTCTGAACCTGAATCCAAAAAAAGTCAAGAAGGAAAAAAGGAGAAAGAGGAAGGGGGCGGTTGCTTGTTGCTATAAATAATCTAAAACATGCATGTTAGCAATTGGAGAAAAGGAAAAAAAATTAAAAAACGAAAAAAAAAAAAAAAAAAAAAAAAAAAAAAAAAAAAAAAAAAGAGAGGAGGAAATGATGGTACCAAACAGTAGCTTGATAACAGAAAGTGTGCAAATAAAGACTATTAGAACTGGACAAAAAAAAAAAAAAAAAATAGACGACAGAATGAGCAGGGATTGGTCCAGATTGAGAAAGCCCAATGCCATCCATAAACCCAACTCTTGAGCAGGCCATCAACTTAAATTCAGGGCCACTACTGAAAATGGTTAAAAGCAACTTAAGGCTTACACAGATATTTATCTAGAAAATCTACTTATCAGAAAAAACTGTAATCCATCGAGACAATCTGTCATTCATGATTCTCCTCCATTAATCCCCTCAAGTAGATACATGCAATCCACAAAGCCGCACATGGGTCTTTCTCTTGCTCCTTCACCCAAACTCCACACTTTGTGTAGGACAAGAACTCTCCCATGTGTCCCACCATGTTTTTCTACTCCTCAATGTCCTATCAGTTGTCTTGGCAATTTGCATTATTAGCATTATTTGATTGGTAAGTTACAAACACATCCAGTGAGTCTTGATTTCTTGAACTCACCCTCTGCCTTATTCTTACAAGAGGAAGAGGTGTCATTTGAACTATAACTCATTGGCAGAAATTTATATTATTATTCAATCTAAGTTGAAGAACGGTATCTCAAAACAATGTCCATAGACTTTGACAACAATTGCACATATCAACCAACACATACCATCACAAGATATAATAGACTTACCGAAAACATAACTGCTCACTTGACCAAATCAAAAGGGAACTATCAACTAACCTATAGTTGAGAATACACCTGTCACAAAAAAAAGAAAAAAAAAAGGATACAATCAACAACTTGAGGATTTCCATCTGATATTACAACTTCTACTGCCTCCGTGATTGCAGCAATTACTAAACCAGCTAAGCCATAACCTGATCCAAGCTCAATAACTCTTTTAGATCTGGAAAAATTAGGAAAATGCAGAGAAATCTTATAAAAAAAAGTAATTAAAAAAAACAGATAATGCTCCAGAGAAATGCTAGCAACTGATACAAAACATGCATGACTGACATATGCAAGTGTAAATTTGAGACAGACACGTACCATTACTTTAAAAAACTGACAGACCAAAATAATAACAGTTTTACTAACCTGAACATGTCTGCACGTGACAAGCAAAAATAAGCAAGGACTTCTTCTGAAGGCCAATGACCTGTACAAGAATTTATTAAGTACAATTTTAAGAGAGAGTGACAAATACAATGACCAAGTATATCAGCAGTTTTTTTTTTTGATAAGTAACCAAGTATATCAGCAGTTATATAACCAAAATCTGTGCAAGCAAATAAAGCACCAAAACTTGTAACATCAAACATAACTGGAATGGATGTGAAGAAAGAAAAGCAGGAAGATTTTCAAGGTCAAAATTCATACATCATTACAGTTTAGTTTACAATGTTATTCCCCGAAAATTCCTTCAGGTACAAAACATTTGAGACAAAACCCAATCGATTTTATTCATTTGCTCTCTTTTAACATCAAATAGAAGTAAAGCAAATAAGCACCTATCACACACCAACACATGATGAAACAAAAAGCATTTCCAGAATTTAAGAGCAAGAAGGCATTGTTGAATACTTTTTTCTTTTTAGTGGTAAGTTGCACACAAAATGGTTTTGAACCCAAAACTTCATCCTCCACCCTTTCTTATGGAAGGAGGAAGGGTGATGCAAAACAGGATTGCAAAATAAGAAGAAAATGTAAAAGGAAAAACCTATGCTTCACTGCCTTAGAGTGCTTGGAATCACCACCAAGCTGATGAGAAAATTTCTCATTGAAATTTTTTTATTCAAAAGCACTATCTCAAACTATTCCTGGAGCCTTTATTTTTTAATAGGTTTGAAGGATTACATCAAGCCTTATAAAATCCTCAACTACAATAAAGCCCAACTTCAAAATTCAGAAATTTAAATTCCAAATATAGATTAGGTATCCCATATAAGTAAAAAATCTGCGACAATAAATTCTGAAATAGTTTTGATTGTGCTCCTTGCATCAGTTTCCCCTAGTTTGGGAAAACTCGGCCTCAAATTTTTAAGTGCTTAAGGTTAAGAACATTTAAGTTTGACACTTGCACTCTTGTAGCAAGTTCGGCAGCATTAAGAAGAAATAAGCCTTCTGCTCCACCATATAATTAAAGTCATCTGAAATGATAAAATCAATTGTTGCAATCAGTATTGCAAATGTCACAGCCTCGTCAAGATCCTCGGGAAGTCATATCAGGCCTTTTCATTTCATGTACCGTGGAGGGTTGATAAGTAGCAGATATATCAAACTCATTCTCCACAACATGTGCACTCTTCTTGACTCTCTTTAAGTTTCTCCTCCTCAAGTAGTGATTCTTCAACAAATTGTATCAAATCTAAATTTGTTGGCACTTGTATTACTCTTTTATCAGTAGGTTTTGATGACTATTGATATTTCATCAGCAAGATCTCATTACCAACACTATTGTCTTTCGTTTGTGAAGTTGTGGTTTCATTGCTAATGCAACCGATCATCCAGGAAGAAGACATTAACTTGATCTACACAGATAAGTCATGGAAGACTTTCAATATAGCTTCAATTGATACTAGAGTAGGCTTAGGACTAGAAGCTGCACGAACACTTATCTTGTCTTTTTTAAATTGTGCCATGTAATCAGTAGTAGGTCTATTCCCCTGTCTCAGACTATTTGTTTGTACTATAAAACCACCCTAATAGGGTTGGATCACAGCTTTTAGTGGCGACTTACGATGGTGGACAGGTAGCTTGTTATGGGTCCATCATTAGCTATGTACATAGTTTGGGGCACAGGTGGGTTCACGGTTTAACTTTTATCGGTTTTAACTCAATGATGGTGATGTGGGTTCAATGGTGGCTTTGATGGTTTTGGGCAGTGACATGGGGATTGGAGTATGCTTCCATACCAAGTTGATGTAGAACGGGGTTGCAAAAATAAGAGGAAAAGGAAAAATGGGAAAACCCTACTCTTCACCAACTAAGGGTGCTTGGAATCACCACCAAGATAAAGTAAAAATTTTATATAAAAAATTCATTGGGGCTCAATCTTGTAAGTCTCCCCAATTCCAGTCATGTCTCTACCATCAGTTTCTCCCAACTTGTTCGTAAAGCCTCCTTTTAATAGGCTTCAAGGATTACATCAAGCCAAAATTTCATCCCATAAAATCCTAAACTACAATAAAGTCCAAATTCAAATTTTAAAATTCAAAAATTGAAGCCTAAATTCAAATTCCAAAATTCAAATATGGATTAGGTATCCCAAATAAGTAAAAGAACTGAGATAATAAATTCTGAAATAGTTTTTTTGAGCTCCTTCAATCAAAGTATCATAACCAAAGCTCATTGGTAGGCTATAAAAAATTTGACCCTAGATTGAATGGAATTGCAAAAAGGGTGGTTTAACCATACCAAGCTATGCCTAATTAACTGTGAAAAAGCTTTCAAGATGTTGAGTTGGGAAGCTGACTACAAAACATGAACTTGGGCTTAACATTCTATGATATGTTGCTTCAAATATGAGAGAAGGACTAAAGAGGAGTTTTGTCCATTTATTTATTTATTTTTTAAAAGTGAAAAAAAAAAGTCTACCAACATAACCATTAACTGTAACTTGAAAAAGGATAAAGCCAAGAAAAGTGAAACTATAATAGAAATCTTGTTTTATAAGCCTCATCAACTCAATGCTTCCTTGCAGTTCCTTTCCGCAAACATAGCATATAAAGCTTTGTGTAGCTAATGCCTTGGAAAATAGCATATTCAATGAAACTCCAAAACCAATTTTCAACAAGTCATAACAGAAAAATGGATTACTTTATCAAGAGACAAACAAAACCATTAACTTGAAATAGATATAAAACAATGACTAACTGCTCTTCATGGTTGTTCACACCAACTGGCCTTAAGGATTTACTTCCTCAAATAATCACACAGCCATTTTGAAACTAAAGATTCTCAAGAGACATTTAATCAATGAGACTATGAGAGAAGCATACACCGAATGATCACATGTGAAGAAGGGAGGTCATGATCAGTGAAATCAAAATATCTGAGTTCCCCATTTTCAATGTGAATCATGCAAAATCTTGCACCAAAATCGAATTCATGTTTCTATTGCCAAAGCTCCCCCTCTATACAAATGAAATCACCCTCCCTGACATTTTTTTCAGCAGGGTCTAATGAAAACAGTCAAAGGTGAATCCTGTCCTATATTCACCAAATAATCTCTCAATTCAGCAATTTCAAAACATGCGAGAATCCATACTTCCCTACAATGAACCAGAAATATTTCTCACCCCTTTCTAGCAACTATAGAAGAATATTGAAAACAGATAATAGTGTCGAACTAAATAATTTAACAATAAAATACCAAAATTTTTAAAGACACCCTTCTTTAAGCACAAAGCCTAGTCCAAGAACAAGTTCGTGTACAACGAAAAGAAACTTACAGACAAGCCCAGTGTTGTCAACATTGTATCTATTGCAGATCTCAAAATCACCGAGGTAAGCACGTTCCTCCACTCTTTGGCTGTATAAAGTCCAGACATTAGAAACATTTTCACACCCCAAAACATGCAAATTTAATGTTAGCACATTGTAATTATACCTTAAACTAGAGATACAACATTAATCCAAAATGATAACCGCACACCAATACATAGTATGAATTACGCGTGTGCGATCCACTTCTTTCCATTATTTTCAAAAAATACAACAAACCCACTTTTGATCTATCCTTCACTATGCACTGAGTAAGCGAAATGTGTGTATTTAAAACAAAATAATGGCTGTGACCAATCAATCTCAAAGAAACTTTTACATATAACTACAAAACACAATATAATATGAAAATGTTGAAATTGATAAGCAGAAAAAGCAAGAGAAACTCACGTGAGAAAAAGTGTGGGAGCTCCTTCAATGGGCAATGTGTAGCACAAGCGAGCTTCTCTAGGTCTAGGGTGATCATCTGAGCCGGAGAGATTCGTTTCTTCAACGGCGACGGCGTCGTTTTGTTCCACTAATTGACAGGGAATCAAGTTGAAGCCGCGCGTGGTCTTCCTTGAAATGCTCTTGATGCTCGTTTCAGATTGGCCTTCTTCTCCAAGCGAAACCAATAATCACAAGGAAGATTAGGATTTGTAAGTTGAAGTTACTAACTAACATAACGAGAAAATTAATTAATTTAATAATTAAAAAAAATAGAATATCAAAGAGAGAGAGAGAGAGAGAGAGAGAGAGAGAGAGACCAGGAATATGAGGAGGGGGCCGACGAAGAAGGGCTTGGCGAAGGATTTGCCATCTGAGGGACGCGGCCTTGCCAGTGGTTCTACGAGTTTCCATGGCAGAAAGCACAACTCAAGCTTTTTCCTATTCGCTTTATTATCATGTCCATGTAATATATACATATATATATATATATATTTTTTTTTTTTTTTGAGAAACATGTTCATGTAATATTTGAACTAACCAAAAGGGCATGTTTGGAGATTGTGATTGAAATAGCACTTTTATTGCTGATAATAAAAGATTTTGTAATGAAATGAAATAACCATTCTTATTCATAAATTTGGTTATTACAACTGAAAATAATGTAAATAATTATGTATATAGAAAGTTTGTATTTTTTTTAAAGAAGTAAATTAATGTTTAAAAGTTGCTACATGTATTTTAGAATAGCAAATTCAACCATTTTAGAAACTGAATGACTATTTTCAATTTGAGAAATAGTTATTGCCAAGGATTAATTATTCATAACCGGTAAACAGTGGCGGAGCCTGGATTTTAGTTTAGGGGGCAAGATCAAAAGACAATAATAATAATAATAAACCTAAAATTATTAATTGATAATTGTAAAATAAATAAACAATTGTAAAATATCTAATTCATAGTTATTAATTGACAATCAATCATCAAAGTAAGAGATTAATCTATGTACATAAAGTTTAGAAATCTAATTTGATTACTCAAAATAAATTGAGAAAATAAATTTCAACTTTTCTCTATTATTTTAATTATTTTAAATTTTGAATTTATGGTAGAGACTCAAATTTTGAAACTATGAAAATGGAAGAGATGAAGGATAAAAAAGTAATGGACATTTTAATGCTTCCGTACTATACAAGACATTATTATTAGATAAGTGAAAAACAAATAAAAGACGAAAAGAGTTATAACCGGTCAAAAGTGTAAACAGCTTTAACAAGTTTTGTTTGGTTGCATTTATTTTGTGTTAGATTGTTTTTTCTTTTTCTTTTTTGATACAAGAGTGTCAGGTTGTTTAAAGTGGGAGGAATTGTTTTAGTAACACTACAAACTTTCACAATATTTTTACAATAAATTAAGGTGTTAGTGTATCATTGGTCAAAATAAAATAAAATAAATTATTCTGAAATTCATTTCAACTAAAAATAAGAGTATTGTGAAAATATTGTAAGATTTTATTGTGTCTCTAAACTTTCTCAATTGGAAGATTTGTTATTTTATTATTTATTTCATACCATTTACTGTTGGTTTAGGGAAACTGTTTCTTTGTTTTTCTATTCTGTTAGGAGCTAAATCAACTTTACATAAGCATGTATAATGGACATTTTAGGTGGAGTCAGGGGGGTAGGTGCCCCCTCTCGCCCCCCTCTGGCTTCGCCCCTGCCTGTAAACATCTTATTTCGCAACTTACATTTAACTTCACCGAAAGTTAAAATGATAATTTTCATATCTTGAGGGTAAAATCATAATTTCAAATATTAGGTTTCTAATTATTTCACATAAAACAAATCTTGAAGTCGCAACGATCACAATGATATGTCGTGGACTCCAATAGGACTACTGGATAAAAACTTACAATCAAATCAAATTTCAACAGATAATATGCATTCACATGATTAAGTCTAATTGCATGAGATTATGAACAATTCATTGATTAATGCCATGAGGAATTAATTTAAATTACTGACATGTCATAATTATGCTGGGTTAAATTCAAAAGTATCAAGAGGGCACATATTGGATAAGTAAGGTTATAAAATATTAAGGCTAAATTACAAATTGCAACTAACTTTGTCTAAAATTAATTTCATTTCCCTAATTTCACTTCTGTTCAATTCAATTCTAACTTTCAAGTTTATTCAATTCAAGTCCTCCGTCAAATTTCATTAGATTGGTTGCCGTTAGTTTTGGCTCTTCCATTAAAAAATATATATATACTAATAATTTTCAATCTTGTTTGGTCATATGTGCTTGCAGATGTTAGGGATATCCTTAATAGAATTAGGCTATAGAATATGCGAGTGGAGGTTAGCCCATTTGGTTGGACAGGCTTAAGTGCCTAACTTCTTTCCAAGTGTATACCCTAACTCCGTTCCCAATATCTAGTATGTAAAATTTTGTATCAGTTTGTTTTTTGGACCTAAACCGGGGGCTACTCCTGATCTTTCTCCACCTAGTCCATGTCTAGGATGGGAAGTAAGATCAAGAACCCAATTACTAGCTATAAAAAAAAAAAAAAAAAACAAAATGTTAGGCATCTATCCGTACAATTGTATTGTGTGGTTGTGTAGAGTAATATTGTGGGAGGGTGTACAGTTAGCTAAAGGCAGTTCTAAGTTAGTGTTGAATATCTAGAGGCGGATAGAAAGCTACGGATTTTTTTTTTTTGTTGAATGTTAGAGAGCTACGGATTGTATAAAAACAAGGAATCCCATTGTATGAACATTGAAGAATAATATCTTGGTTAATCACTCTCTCTCTCTCTTTCTCTGTGTTCTTCTCAATCTCTCTCCCTTCTCAACTATGGAAGCCCAGTCCCCTTGAAGTGACCTACCTTAAGTTCTAATATCATCACAGTTCCTAAAATAAAAAATAAAAACAATCATATAAAAGAATTTTCATATTGGTTAACAATAAAGTATTTCCAACATCATTGATTCATTATTATACAGTTGCTTTACAAATATACGACGATGAAGAATCGAAAAGAGAAGGAATACAATATCTTTTCTTCTTTTTCATTTTTCATTTTTTTTTCCCATTCAACATACAATAAATCCAAATGCTTTGCTTAGAGGACTGGACAGCCATTGATTACGACTCCTTGCTCTGTTGGACAAGAAGCCAATGGACATCCATCTGAGTCACTACCCCACCAATTGAGGCTAACATTTTCCATCCCCAAAAACAAGTATAGTAGTACTCCCATGAAGGCTAATCCAGCATCAAGTGCCCCAGAGAGCACATAATTGTAACGACTCCACAAGTTGCGATAGTACCTGTAAGCAATAAAGCCTGAGGCGAAAGCAATAAGAATCCAACTGGTGTAGTTGACAGCGGTGGCTGGGGGCATTTCAATTATTGCCCCTAAGAGCACAGGAATAGTGATAAGCCTAATCCATTGCCTATCTGGTAAGGCTTTGTGTGCCAACCAAACTAGGACAGGAGCTATCGCACCAACTAAGAAAAACCAGTTAATGCCAGAGTAGTAGCCAAGATCTCCAAAAATTCTTTGAGGCCCAATTAGACCCCAGATGACAGAAGCATCGTAGAATACATGATCAGAAGGGCAAGTCCATGGGCTATCTGATGGAAGTAATGCCCTATCGCATATGTTTGGAATGTTGTCCATTAGCCACCAAGCTGTTCCCAAATGCGCAAATGCTGCTATTATTGTACCCAAGACCTGAAAAGAATCATTGTTATGATAATCAAGGATCGAGAATAAATAAATTGATGATTGTCATTTTACTGATCAGAAAGTGACAAATGCACATTTCCATTCGTAGTTGTGAAAAAGAATGAATAGGATACTAACCTGTGCCATGAACATTGCTCTTGGAGGAATCTTCATGTAATGACCAAGCTTGAAGTCTTGCAGAAAGGCGATCCCCTGTTTCAAACTTATGTACCCATACACTTTAAAGCATATGTTGGCAACAGGATATCCTGGATACAAATACCCGATAATATACTCTGAGATTACATTCAAGGTTGGCGTCTGCTCATGAGTGAAAGATTTACTTCTGTTAAAGTTAGAAGACCAATAACTACATGCAGTAGATATAGTGCTCATGCACAGGAAATATAGCAATGCTTGTTGAATTTAAAATTTACATATAGGATGAATAGATAGACACCATTGTAACTTTTCCATGAACTTCAGCAAGAATTGATAATGGCGACTAGCGAGTGAATAGAACAATTAAAACAACCCAAATCTCCACTCACAATTAAAACAACCCAAATCTCCACTCAAGAATTTGTAAAACAGTGTAGAGACATACCTGATTTGTTGTGGCAGTGATGACACCAACAGGAAGAGTGAAAAATAAGGCAAGACTACATGCAAGCAAGATGCCCCACCATGGCAATTGGAGTTGATCATTGTAGAACTGGAAGGCATATATGGTAGCCACAATGTTAACCAAAAGTAGGCACATGAACCACCATTGAGGAACTTGCTTATATTTTCTCATGAGCCTTGAGTGCACATCCATCTTCTTCTCTTGGAGGGCAGACTTGCTTAGTTGCCATATTTCACTACACCCTTGAAAGTATGAGTAATTTGCTGAATAAAATACAATGTATAAGGCTATAACCTAGTTCACCCTGACCTTGTTGCCTCTCTTTGATTGCACCGGCTTGATGTACAAATTAGAAGAGTTTGAGATACAAGCAGAAAACTTCAAATTCACTTTTT